>NC_056439.1:41538316-41693316 GCF_018296145.1 Oncorhynchus tshawytscha | reverse complement strand
GGGATGAGAGGAGAGAGGAGAAGAGAGGAAGGCAGGGATGGGATGAGAGGAGAGGAGAGGAGAGAGGAGAAGTGAGGAGGTCAGGGGACGGGATGGTAGGAGAGGAGAGAGAAATGCATGGGTTCTGTCTGAGTCTCCCTCCAGTCTCCACTGGGTTCTGTCTGAGTCTCCCTCCAGTCTCCACTGGGTTCTGTCTGAGTCTCCCTCCAGTCTCCACTGACCCTCCTTCCTGTCCTTCATCCTCAGTTGTTCAACATTTAAGTCAAAATTAGATGTCTAACCATGTCCTGTATACATTGGGAAATACCTCCAAAGCAGGCCACTAGGGGCAACAGTGAGTGCTATTGCAATCAAGTAGGCTTTGGTTTTGCTAGGGCGTTGTGAATGAGGTGGTGGGTTGGAGTAATCCCATGACTCTCAATCAGAAGGTTGTGTGTTGGATCCCACTTGTGGGCACTTGTTTTTACATTTTGGGTTTAACCCTATCCCAAACCTTAACCCTTACCTTAAACTAAACTTAACCCTTACCTTAAACCAAACTTAACCCTTACCTTAAACTAAACTTAACCCTTAACTTTGAAATTTAATGTTTGGAGAAATGGAACGATACAGAGCAGCAGGCGCAACACTTCTGCAGTGAGACTGTGAGAGCTTGTTGTAATCCTTCCATCCCTCCATTCCTCCCTGTTTCCATCACAGTCAGACTGACTTCATGTGGCCAAAATAAAACCCTGTGTAGTTAATGGAAAATAGATATCTGAGCAGCCTGATTCTGCAGCGGTCCAAACAGAAATCATCTTATCCTTCTCTGATCATCGCCAGGCTTATAGCTGCCATCTGAGTCACCGCTGCCTGCCTGCCTGCCTGCCTTCCCACTATATCATTTTACGATTCAGAGATCAATTGTTCTTTTCATCTTTTATCTCTGTCTATTCCTTCCACTCCTCTCTCTCATGCACTCTATTCCCCCCTCCCCCTCTCTCTCTGTAGTTACAGGGTGTCTGTGTTAGTCCAGTAAAAACCAGGGCCTGAACAAAGGCAACGCCACAGACCCAGACAACAAAACACCAATAACAGTCCCCTGCCAGTCAACACGTCTCCCTCTCTCCTCTTTTCCTCCTTCCCTTCATCCGTCCATCCCCAGAGTAACAGTGACTGTTGGCCTGTCAGACGTGGCAGAACTCCATTTCTCTCTGCCAGAACTAATTGGGGGATCATGGCAGCGACAGTCATAAACCTGTGTCTTTGTTTGTGTGTGTGTGTACGTGAGCACATGTGTGTGTGTGTGTGTGTGTGTGTGTGTGTGTGTGTGTGTGTGTGCCACAGCCCTGTCAGTCGAGGGGTTAGACATCCTCTAGCGTGCTGGGAAACCTAATCATTATCACCTCACTACAGAGATGAATGAAGTCATGAGCAATCAGCACTGACACAAACACACACAAACACACACACACACACACACACACACACACACACACACACACACAAACAGTCTTGCATACACACACTTACATACACGCACACTTTGGCCTGCCTGTTTTCTTCTCTTGTGTTTCTGTTTCTGTGTGTGTATGTGTGTGTGTGTGTGTGTGTGTGTGTGTGTGTGTGTGTGTGTGTGTGTGTGTGTGTGTGTGTGTGTGTGTGTGTGTGTGTGTGTGTGTGTGTATGTGTGTGTGTGTTTCACAACCCTTCTAATTCAATTTTCTTACTTTATGTTCCAATGAGTTGATGTCAATGCCTCACCAGATTCTCTCATCTCAGATTATTTTCTCCAGCAACAGCAGAGCCTTAGAGTCTCACCAACTGGTGTGTATAAGAGCAGTATTAGCGGTTTATTTCCTGAAACATCCTGTAATTGCTGTGAATTGAACCGAATCCAGGCAATCCCCAGTCAGCACTGCAATCTTTTAAAGAGAGAGAGATAGAGAGAGAATGTGTGTGTGTGTGTGTGTTAGTGTTTATATTTCAAAGCAGGAGTTTGGTTCCTTGTAAAGACCTTGACCCTTGCTCTCTCTGGGCCTCTGTGGTTGTGGTTCAGCCGTGAGGTACCAGGGCCCCTGAACCCATTTCTGTGTGTGTGTGTGTTTCAACAGTCAAGTGTGTGTGTGTGTGTGTGTGTGTTCACTCCTGTTCAAGCACTTTCCTGAGAATTTGTTAAGTCTGAGAATTTGTTAAGTCCTTCTCTCTCTCTCCTCCCCCTCCTCCCCCCCCTCGCTCCCTCCTCCCCCTCCTCCTCTCCCCCTCGCTCCCTCCTCCTCCCCTCCTCCTCCCCCTCGCTCTCTCCTCCCCCTCCCCCTCCTTCTCGCTCCCTCCTCCTCTCCCCCTCGCTCCCTCCTCCCCACCTCCTCCTCTCCCCCTCGCCCCCCCCCCCTCTCCCCCATGCTCCCTCCTCCCCCTCCTCCTCTCCCCCTCGCTCCCTCCTCCCCCTCTCCCCTCTCCCCCTCGCTCCCCCTCCTCTCCCCCTCCCCCCCCCCCTCCCCTCTCCCCCTTGCTCCCTCCTCCCCTCCTCCTCCTCTCCCCCTCGCTCCCTCCTCCCCCTCTCCCCCTCCCCCTCGCTCCCCCCTCCTCTCCCCCTCGCCCCCCCCTCTTCTCCCCCTCGCTCCCTCCTCCCCCCCTCCTCCTCTCCCCCTCGCTCCCTCCCTCCTCCCCCTCCTTCTCTCCCCCTCGCTCCCTGCACTGGCCTCTAGTGAGTCTATCACCCCTGATAGAGTAGATCACACCAAGCAGGCCTAACTAACACACACAGCTCAAACACCATTACCAGATCCAATCTAACTATCAAATCAAGACAAATACAGCTGGAACACACAGTCACACTGCACAGCCCTCTCTTTCTGTCAGGGGTTTATTTTCTGCTTATTTTCAGTGCTGAAGTTGTTTCTGTCCGCCTCCCTGGCCAAACAGTTTGTTATTATTTACCATCCGTTTTGCTTTAGAGAGCATTGAGTTTCTCCACATTAGGCCTGTGTGGTAGTATTGTTTGACCTTTAGAATGGGTCTAGATCTGGGGGACACTTGGTCAGAAGTAATGGGCAATTCCTCCCATGAATGGATATCATAAGATTCTCCGTTGAGCATACTTAGTTTAGTCCAGGAGTAAACTTATTCATCTGGGTTTGGGAAACTAGTCCTAAATGTTGCGCAGCCCTCTTGCTCTCTTTCTGTGGGTTATGCCTGGATTACTGGTGATTTATTAGGACTCTACATAGTATGTCCTATTCAAAATATGTCTACTTGTCAGTACTTCTAGAAGTAGTGGGTGGAGGAGTCAAGCGCAGAGAGCAGGGTAGTAGATACGTGGATAGTTTATTCCCAAAGCAACAGTGTCGGTCAACACCACACACACGGGCACTAAAAGACCCAGTCCAAAACAACAGGACGAAACGGTTCGGGAAAAAGTAACATCCACAGAAATCACACACACCAAATAACAGAAAACAAGCTTGCACAAAAGCCGACGGGCCTACCGGGTTTAAATAGCCCAAAACCAAGACCTAAACACGAAACAGGTGCAACTAATCAGACACAACTAAATAAATCTATTCTCCATTCGATCTAAACTAAAGGTTATTTTTCTGTGAGCGTACTGCCTTTGAAAGGAGAGAACTAGTGTACAGACTAGTGATACCAGCCTCTGTTTCAGGGAGTCACTGGAGGTCACAGTAGCACTCATGTGAAGGAGGGGCTCTGCTATAGAGGCAGGAAACCGCTAAACAGCTCTAATCCACACTTATTTTATCACACGGATAACTAAAAGCTACTAGAAGCACCAAAACATTAAAAAGGAGTGTGTCCCGCCAGGGCAGAGAGACAGGGATGACATGTCAGAGCTCTTCCTTGAGGTTTAGATGTATGGTTTAGATGTCTGGTTTAGATTAATGGTTTAGATGTATGGTTTAGATGTCTGGTTTAGATTAATGGTTTAGATGTATGGTTTAGAAGTATGGTTTAGATGTATGGTTTAGATGAATGGTTTAGATGTATGGTTTAGATGTATGGTTTAGATGTCTGGTTTAGATTAATGGTTTAGAAGTATGGTTTAGATGTATGGTTTAGAAGTATGGTTTAGATAAATGGTTTAGATGTATGGTTTAGAAGTATGGTTTAGATGTATGGTTTAGAAGTATGGTTTAGATGAATGGTTTAGATATATGGTTTAGAAGTATGGTTTAGATGAATGGTTTAGATATATGGTTTAGAAGTATGGTTTAGATGTCTGGTTTAGATGAATGGTTTAGATGTATGGTTTAGAAGTATGGTTTAGATGTATGGTTTAGATGTATGGTTTAGAAGTATGGTTTAGATGTATGGTTTAGATAAATGGTTTAGATGTATGGTTTAGATGAATGGTTTAGAAGTATGGTTTAGATGTATGGTTTAGAAGTATGGTTTAGATGTATGGTTTAGATAAATGGTTTAGAAGTATAGTTTAGATTAATGGTTTAGAAGTATGGTTTAGATGAATGGTTTAGAAGTATGGTTTAGATGTATGGTTTAGAAGTATGGTTTAGATGTATGGTTTAGATAAATGGTTTAGAAGTATAGTTTAGATTAATGGTTTAGATGTATGGTTTAGATTAATGGTTTAGAAGTATGGTTTAGATTAATGGTTTAGATGTCTGGTTTAGATTAATGGTTTAGAAGTATGGTTTAGATGTATGGTTTAGATGTATGGTTTAGATGAATGGTTTAGATGTATGGTTTAGAAGTATGGTTTAGATGTATGGTTTAGAAGTATGGTTTAGATGTATGGTTTAGATGTATGATTTAGAAGTATGGTTTAGATGAATGGTTTAGATATATGGTTTAGAAGTATGGTTTAGATGTATGGTTTAGAAGTATGGTTTAGATGTATGGTTTAGAAGTATGGTTTAGATGTATGGTTTAGATGTATGGTTTAGAAGTATGGTTTAGATGTATGGTTTAGATAAATGGTTTAGATGTATGGTTTAGATGAATGGTTTAGAAGTATGGTTTAGATTTATGGTTTAGAAGTATGGTTTAGATGTATGGTTTAGATAAATGGTTTAGAAGTATAGTTTAGATTAATGGTTTAGAAGTATGGTTTAGATGAATGGTTTAGAAGTATGGTTTAGATGTATGGTTTAGAAGTATGGTTTAGATGTATGGTTTAGATAAATGGTTTAGAAGTATAGTTTAGATTAATGGTTTAGATGTATGGTTTAGATAAATGGTTTAGAAGTATAGTTTAGATTAATGGTTTAGATGAATGGTTTAGATATATGGTTTAGAAGTATGGTTTAGATGTATGGTTTAGATGTATGGTTTAGAAGTATGGTTTAGATGTCTGGTTTAGATTAATGGTTTAGAAGTATGGTTTAGATGTATGGTTTAGATGTATGGTTTAGATGAATGGTTTAGATGTATGGTTTAGAAGTATGGTTTAGATGTATGGTTTAGAAGTATGGTTTAGATGTATGGTTTAGATATATGGTTTAGAAGTATGGTTTAGATGAATGGTTTAGATATATGGTTTAGAAGTATGGTTTAGATGTATGGTTTAGAAGTATGGTTTAGATGTATGGTTTAGAAGTATGGTTTAGATGTATGGTTTAGATGTATGATTTAGAAGTATGGTTTAGATGTATGGTTTAGATAAATGGTTTAGATGTATGGTTTAGATGAATGGTTTAGAAGTATGGTTTAGATTTATGGTTTAGAAGTATGGTTTAGATGTATGGTTTAGATAAATGGTTTAGAAGTATAGTTTAGATTAATGGTTTAGAAGTATGGTTTAGATGTATGGTTTAGATGTATGGTTTAGAAGTATGGTTTAGATAAATGTTTAGAAGTATGGTTTAGATGAATGGTTTAGAAGTATGGTTTAGATGTATGGTTTAGATGAATGGTTTAGATGAATGGTTTAGATAAATGGTTTAGAAGTATAGTTTAGATTAATGGTTTAGAAGTATGGTTTAGATTAACGGTTTAGATGAACGGTTTAGATAAATGGTTTAGAAGTATAGTTTAGATTAATGGTTTAGATGTATGGTTTAGAAGTATGGTGTAGATGAATGGTTTAGAAGTATGGTTTAGATGTATGGTTTAGATAAATGGTTTAGAAGTATGGTTTAGAAGTATGGTTTAGATTAATGGTTTAGAAGTATGGTTTAGATTAATGGTTTAGATAAATGGTTTAGAAGTATGGTTTAGATGTATGGTTTAGAAGTATGGTTTAGAAGTATGGTTTAGATGAATGGTTTAGAAGTATGGTTTAGATGTATGGTTTAGATGAATGGTTTAGATAAATGGTTTAGAAGTTTGGTTTAGATAAATGGTTTAGAAGTATGGTTTAGATAAATGGTTTAGAAGTATGGTTTCGATGAATGGTTTAGAAGTATGGTTTAGATAAATGGTTTAGATGAATGGTTTAGAAGTATGGTTTAGATGAATGGTTTAGAAGTATGGTTTAGATGAATGGTTTAGATGAATGGTTTAGATAAATGGTTTAGAAGTATGGTTTCGATGAATGGTTTAGAAGTATGGTTTCGATGTATGGTTTAGAAGTATGGTTTAGATGTATGGTTTAGAAGTATGGTTTAGATGTATGGTTTAGATGTATGGTTTAGATGAATGGTTTAGATGTATGGTTTAGAAGTATGGTTTAGATGTATGGTTTAGAAGTATGGTTTAGATGTATGGTTTAGAAGTATGGTTTAGATGTATGGTTTAGATGTATGATTTAGAAGTATGGTTTAGATGAATGGTTTAGATGTATGGTTTAGAAGTATGGTTTAGATGTATGGTTTTATGCTTTAGATGTATGGTTTAGATGGTTTAGATAAATGGTTTAGTATAGTTTAGATTAATGGTTTAGAAGTATGGTTTAGATGTATGGTTTAGATGTATGGTTTAGAAGTATGGTTTAGATAAATGTTTAGAAGTATGGTTTAGATGAATGGTTTAGAAGTATGGTTTAGATGTATGGTTTAGATGTATGGTTTAGATTAATGGTTTAGATGTACGGTTTAGATAAATGGTTTAGAAGTATAGTTTAGATTAATGGTTTAGATGTATGGTTTAGAAGTATGGTGTAGATGAATGGTTAAGAAGTATGGTTTAGATGTATGGTTTAGATAAATGGTTTAGAAGTATGGTTTAGATGAATGGTTTAGAAGTATGGTTTAGATGTATGGTTTAGATGAATGGTTTAGAAGTATGGTTTAGATGAATGGTTTAGAAGTATGGTTTAGATATATGGTTTAGATAAATGGTTTAGAAGTATGGTTTAGACGTATGGTTTAGATTAATGGTTTAGAAGTATGGTTTAGATTAATGGTTTAGATAAATGGTTTAGAAGTATGGTTTAGATGTATGGTTTAGAAGTATGGTTTAGATGTATGGTTTAGAAGTATGGTTTAGATGTATGGTTTAGATGTATGATTTAGAAGTATGGTTTAGATGAATGGTTTAGATGTATGGTTTAGAAGTATGGTTTAGATGTATGGTTTAGAAGTATGGTTTAGATGTATGGTTTAGAAGTATGGTTTAGATGTATGGTTTAGATGTATGATTTAGAAGTATGGTTTAGATGTATGGTTTAGATAAATGGTTTAGATGTATGGTTTAGATGAATGGTTTAGAAGTATGGTTTAGATGTATGGTTTAGAAGTATGGTTTAGATGTATGGTTTAGATAAATGGTTTAGAAGTATAGTTTAGATTAATGGTTTAGAAGTATGGTTTAGATGTATGGTTTAGAAGTATGGTTTAGATAAATGGTTTAGATGTATGGTTTAGATGAATGGTTTAGAAGTATGGTTTAGATGTATGGTTTAGAAGTATGGTTTAGATGTATGGTTTAGATAAATGGTTTTGAAGTATAGTTTAGATTAATGGTTTAGAAGTATGGTTTAGATGTATGGTTTAGATGTATGGTTTAGAAGTATGGTTTAGATAAATGTTTAGAAGTATGGTTTAGATTAATGGTTTAGAAGTATGGTTTAGATGTATGGTTTAGATGAATGGTTTAGATGAATGGTTTAGATAAATGGTTTAGAAGTATAGTTTAGATTAATGGTTTAGATGTATGGTTTAGAAGTATGGTGTAGATGAATGGTTTAGAAGTATGGTTTAGATGTATGGTTTAGATAAATGGTTTAGAAGTATGGTTTAGATGAATGGTTTAGAAGTATGGTTTAGATGTATGGTTTAGATGAATGGTTTAGAAGTATGGTTTAGATGAATGGTTTAGAAGTATGGTTTAGATGTATGGTTTAGATAAATGGTTTAGAAGTATGGTTTAGAAGTATGGTTTAGATTAATGGTTTAGAAGTATGGTTTAGATGTATGGTTTAGATGAATGGTTTAGATAAATGGTTTAGAAGTTTGGTTTAGATAAATGGTTTAGAAGTATGGTTTAGATAAATGGTATAGAAGTATGGTTTCGATGAATGGTTTGGAAGTATGGTTTAGATATATGGTTTAGATGAATGGTTTAGAAGTATGGTTTAGATGAATGGTTTAGAAGTATGGTTTAGATGAATGGTTTAGATGAATGGTTTAGATAAATGGTTTAGAAGTATGGTTTCGATGAATGGTTTAGAAGTATGGTTTAGATGTATGGTTTAGAAGTACGGTTTAGATGTATGGTTTAGAAGTATGGTTTAGATGTATGGTTTAGAAGTATGGTTTAGATGTATGGTTTAGAAGTATGCTTTAGATGTATGATTTAGAAGTATGGTTTAGATGTATGGTTTAGATAAATGGTTTAGATGTATGGTTTAGATGAATGGTTTAGAAGTATGGTTTAGATGAATGGTTTAGATGTATGGTTTAGAAGTATGGTTTAGATGTATGGTTTAGAAGTATGGTTTAGATGAATGGTTTAGAAGTATGGTTTAGAGTATGGTTTAGATGTATGGTTTAGATGGTTTAGATGAACGGTTTAGATAAATGGTTTAGAAGTATAGTTTAGATTAATGGTTTAGATGTATGGTTTAGAAGTATGGTGTAGATGAATGGTTAGAAGTATGGTTTAGATGTATGGTTTAGATAAATGGTTTAGAAGTATGGTTTAGATGAATGGTTTAGAAGTATGGTTTAGATGTATGGTTTAGATGAATGGTTTAGAAGTATGGTTTAGATGAATGGTTTAGAAGTATGGTTTAGATGGTTTAGATAAATGGTTTAGAAGTATGGTTTAGACGTATGGTTTAGATTAATGGTTTAGATGGTTTAGATTAATGGTTTAGATAAATGGTTTTATGGTTTAGATGTATGGTTTAGAAGTATGGTTTAGATGTATGGTTTAGAAGTATGGTTTAGATGTATGGTTTAGATGTATGATTTAGAAGTATGGTTTAGATGAATGGTTTAGATGTATGGTTTAGAAGTATGGTTTAGATGTATGGTTTAGAAGTATGGTTTAGATGTATGGTTTAGAAGTATGGTTTAGATGATGGTTTAGATGTATGTTTTAGAAGTATGGTTTAGATGTATGGTTTAGATAAATGGTTTAGATGTATGGTTTAGATGAATGGTTTAGAAGTATGGTTTAGAATGGTTTAGAAGTATGGTTTAGATGTATGGTTTAGATAAATGGTTTAGAAGTATAGTTTAGATTAATGGTTTAGAAGTATGGTTTAGATGTATGGTTTAGAAGTATGGTTTAGATAAATGGTTTAGATGTATGGTTTAGAGAAGTTTATGGTTTAGATGTATGGTTTAGAAGTATGGTTTAGATGTATGGTTTAGATAAATGGTTTAGAAGATAGTTTAGATTAATGGTTATGGTTTAGATGTATGGTTTAGATGTATGGTTTAGATGTATGGTTTAGATAAATGTTTAGAAGTATGGTTTAGATGAATGGTTTAGAAGTATGGTTTAGATGTATGGTTTAGATGTATGGTTTAGATTAATGGTTTAGATGAACGGTTTAGATAAATGGTTTAGAAGTATAGTTTAGATTAATGGTTTAGATGTATGGTTTAGAAGTATGGTGTAGATGAATGGTTTATGGTTTAGATGTATGGTTTAGATAAATGGTTTAGAAGTATGGTTTAGATGAATGGTTTAGAAGTATGGTTTAGATGTATGGTTTAGAAGTATGGTTTAGATGTATGGTTTAGATAAATGGTTTAGATGTATGGTTTAGATGAATGGTTTAGAAGTATGGTTTAGATGTATGGTTTAGAAGTATGGTTTAGATGTATGGTTTAGATAAATGGTTTAGAAGTATAGTTTAGATTAATGGTTTAGAAGTATGGTTTAGATGTATGGTTTAGAAGTATGGTTTAGATAAATGGTTTAGATGTATGGTTTAGATGAATGGTTTAGAAGTATGGTTTAGATGTATGGTTTAGAAGTATGGTTTAGATGTATGGTTTAGATAAATGGTTTAGAAGTATAGTTTAGATTAATGGTTTAGAAGTATGGTTTAGATGTATGGTTTAGATGTATGGTTTAGAAGTATGGTTTAGATAAATGTTTAGAAGTATGGTTTAGATGAATGGTTTAGAAGTATGGTTTAGATGTATGGTTTAGATGTATGGTTTAGATTAATGGTTTAGATGAACGGTTTAGATAAATGGTTTAGAAGTATAGTTTAGATTAATGGTTTAGATGTATGGTTTAGAAGTATGGTGTAGATGAATGGTTAAGAAGTATGGTTTAGATGTATGGTTTAGATAAATGGTTTAGAAGTATGGTTTAGATGAATGGTTTAGAAGTATGGTTTAGATGTATGGTTTAGATGAATGGTTTAGAAGTATGGTTTAGATGAATGGTTTAGAAGTATGGTTTAGATATATGGTTTAGATAAATGGTTTAGAAGTATGGTTTAGAAGTATGGTTTAGATGAATGGTTTAGAAGTATGGTTTAGATGTATGGTTTAGATGAATGGTTTAGATAAATGGTTTAGAAGTTTGGTTTAGATAAATGGTTTAGAAGTATGGTTTAGATAAATGGTTTAGAAGTATGGTTTCGATGAATGGTTTAGAAGTATGGTTTAGATAAATGGTTTAGATGAATGGTTTAGAAGTATGGTTTAGATGAATGGTTTAGAAGTATGGTTTAGATGAATGGTTTAGATGAATGGTTTAGATAAATGGTTTAGAAGTATGGTTTCGATGAATGGTTTAGAAGTATGGTTTAGATGAATGGTTTAGATGTGTGGTTTAGAAGTATGGTTTAGAAGTATGGTTTAGATGTATGGTTTAGATGTATGGTTTAGATGAATGGTTTAGATGTATGGTTTAGATGGTTTAGATGTATGGTTTAGAATGAATGGTTTAGATGTATGGTTTAGAAGTATGGTTTAGATGTATGGTTTAGATGTGATTTGGTTTAGATGAATGGTTTAGATGTATGGTTTAGAAGTATGGTTTAGATGTATGGTTTAGAAGTATGGTTTAGATGAATAGTATGGTTTAGATGTATGGTTTAGATGTATGGTTTAGATTAATGGTTTAGATGAACGGTTTAGATAAATGGTTTAGAAGTATAGTTTAGATTAATGGTTTAGATGTATGGTTTAGAAGTATGGTGTAGATGAATGGTTAAGAAGTATGGTTTAGATGTATGGTTTAGATAAATGGTTTAGAAGTATGGTTTAGATGAATGGTTTAGAAGTATGGTTTAGATGTATGGTTTAGATGAATGGTTTAGAAGTATGGTTTAGATGAATGGTTTAGAAGAATGGTTTAGAAGTATGGTTTAGATAAATGGTTTAGAAGTATGGTTTAGATAAATGGTTTAGATTAATGGTTTAGAAGTATGGTTTAGATTAATGGTTTAGATAAATGGTTTAGAAGTATGGTTTAGATGATGGTTTAGAAGTATGGTTTAGATGTATGGGTATGGTTTAGATGTATGGTTTTGATTTAGAAGTATGGTTTAGATGAATGGTTTAGATGTATGGTTTAGAAGTATGGTTTAGATGTATGGTTTAGAAGTATGGTTTAGATGTATGGTTTAGAAGTATGGTTTAGATGTATGGTTTAGATGGTTTAGAAGTATGGTTTAGATGGTTTAGATAAATGGTTTATGGTTTAGATGAATGGTTTAGATGTATGGTTTAGATGTATGGTTTAGATGAATGGTTTAGATGTATGGTTTAGATAAATGGTTTAGAGTTTAGATGAATGGTTTAGAAGTATGGTTTAGATGTATGGTTTAGAAGTATGGTTTAGATAAATGGTTTAGATGTATGGTTTAGAAGTATGGTTTAGATGTATGGTTTAGATGTATGGTTTAGATGTATGGTTTAGATAAATGGTTTAGAAGTATAGTTTAGATTAATGGTTTAGAAGTATGGTTTAGATGTATGGTTTAGATGTATGGTTTAGAAGTATGGTTTAGATAAATGGTTTAGAAGTATGGTTTAGATGAATGGTTTAGAAGTATGGTTTAGATGTATGGTTTAGATGTATGGTTTAGATTAATGGTTTAGATGAACGGTTTAGATAAATGGTTTAGAAGTATAGTTTAGATTAATGGTTTAGATGTATGGTTTAGAAGTATGGTGTAGATGAATGGTTTAGAAGTATGGTTTAGATGTATGGTTTAGATAAATGGTTTAGAAGTATGGTTTAGATGAATGGTTTAGAAGTATGGTTTAGATGTATGGTTTAGATGAATGGTTTAGAAGTATGGTTTAGATGAATGGTTTAGAAGTATGGTTTAGATATATGGTTTAGATAAATGGTTTAGAAGTATGGTTTAGAAGTATGGTTTAGATTAATGGTTTAGAAGTATGGTTTAGATTAATGGTTTAGATAAATGGTTTAGAAGTATGGTTTAGATGTATGGTTTAGAAGTATGGTTTAGATGTATGGTTTAGAAGTATGGTTTAGATGTATGGTTTAGATGTATGATTTAGAAGTATGGTTTAGATGAATGGTTTAGATGTATGGTTTAGAAGTATGGTTTAGATGTATGGTTTAGAAGTATGGTTTAGATGTATGGTTTAGAAGTATGGTTTAGATGTATGGTTTAGATGTATGATTTAGAAGTATGGTTTAGATGTATGGTTTAGATAAATGGTTTAGATGTATGGTTTAGATGAATGGTTTAGAAGTATGGTTTAGATGTATGGTTTAGAAGTATGGTTTAGATGTATGGTTTAGATAAATGGTTTAGAAGTATGGTTTAGATGAATGGTTTAGAAGTATGGTTTAGATGTATGGTTTAGATGAATGGTTTAGAAGTATGGTTTAGATGAATGGTTTAGAAGTATGGTTTAGATATATGGTTTAGATAAATGGTTTATGGTTTAGACGTATGGTTTAGATTAATGGTTTAGAAGTATGGTTTAGATGTATGGTTTAGATGAATGGTTTAGATAAATGGTTTAGAAGTTTGGTTTAGATAAATGGTTTAGAAGTATGGTTTAGATAAATGGTTTAGAAGTATGGTTTAGATGAATGGTTTAGAAGTATGGTTTAGATAAATGGTTTAGATGAATGGTTTAGAAGTATGGTTTAGATGAATGGTTTAGAAGTATGGTTTAGATGAATGGTTTAGATGAATGGTTTAGATAATGGTTTAGATGAATGGTTTAGATAAATGGTTTAGAAGTATAGTTTAGATTAATGGTTTAGATGTATGGTTTAGAAGTATGGTTAGATGAATGGTTTAGAAGTATGGTTTAGATGTATGGTTTAGATAAATGGTTTAGAAGTATGGTTTAGATGAATGGTTTAGAAGTATGGTTTAGATGTATGGTTTAGATGAATGGTTTAGAAGTATGGTTTAGATGAATGGTTTAGAAGTATGGTTTAGATGGTTTAGATAAATGGTTTAGAAGTATGGTTTAGATGGTTTAGATTAATGGTTTAGAAGTATGGTTTAGATTAATGGTTTAGATAAATGGTTTAGAAGTATGGTTTAGATGTATGGTTTAGAAGTATGGTTTAGATGTATGGTTTAGAAGTATGGTTTAGATGTATGGTTTAGATGTATGATTTAGAAGTATGGTTTAGATGAATGGTTTAGATGTATGGTTTAGAAGTATGGTTTAGATGTATGGTTTAGAAGTATGGTTTAGATGTATGGTTTAGAAGTATGGTTTAGATGTATGGTTTAGATGTATGATTTAGAAGTATGGTTTAGATGATGGTTTAGATAAATGGTTTAGATGTATGGTTTAGATGAATGGTTTAGAAGTATGGTTTAGATGATGGTTTAGAAGTATGGTTTAGATGTATGGTTTAGATAAATGGTTTAGAAGTATAGTTTAGATTAATGGTTTAGAAGTATGGTTTAGATGTATGGTTTAGAAGTATGGTTTAGATAAATGGTTTAGATGTATGGTTTAGAAGTATGGTTTAGATGTATGGTTTAGAAGTATGGTTTAGATGTATGGTTTAGATAAATGGTTTAGAAGTATAGTTTAGATTAATGGTTTAGAAGTATGGTTTAGATGTATGGTTTAGATGTATGGTTTAGAAGTATGGTTTAGATAAATGTTTAGAAGTATGGTTTAGATGAATGGTTTAGAAGTATGGTTTAGATGTATGGTTTAGATGTATGGTTTAGATTAATGGTTTAGATGAACGGTTTAGATAAATGGTTTAGAAGTATAGTTTAGATTAATGGTTTAGATGTATGGTTTAGAAGTATTAGATGAATGGTTTAGAAGTATGGTTTAGATGATAAATGGTTTAGAAGTATGGTTTAGATGAATGGTTTAGAAGTATGGTTTAGATAAATGGTTTAGAAGTATGGTTTAGATGTATGGTTTAGATAAATGGTTTAGATGTATGGTTTAGATGAATGGTTTAGAAGTATGGTTTAGATGTATGGTTTAGAAGTATGGTTTAGATGTATGGTTTAGATAAATGGTTTAGATGTATGGTTTAGATTAATGGTTTAGAAGTATGGTTTAGATGTATGGTTTAGATGGTTTAGATAAATGGTTTAGATGTATGGTTTAGATGAATGGTTTAGAAGTATGGTTTAGATGTATGGTTTAGAAGTATGGTTTAGATGTATGGTTTAGATAAATGGTTTAGAAGTATGGTTTAGAAGTATGGTTTAGATGTATGGTTTAGATGTATGGTTTAGAAGTATGGTTTAGATAAATGTTTAGAAGTATGGTTTAGATGAATGGTTTAGAAGTATGGTTTAGATGTATGGTTTAGATGTATGGTTTAGATTAATGGTTTAGATGAACGGTTTAGATAAATGGTTTAGAAGTATAGTTTAGATTAATGGTTTAGATGTATGGTTTAGAAGTATGGTGTAGATGAATGGTTAAGAAGTATGGTTTAGATGTATGGTTTAGATAAATGGTTTAGAAGTATGGTTTAGATGAATGGTTTAGAAGTATGGTTTAGATGTATGGTTTAGATGAATGGTTTAGAAGTATGGTTTAGATGAATGGTTTAGAAGTATGGTTTAGATGGTTTAGATAAATGGTTTAGAAAATGGTTTAGACGTATGGTTTAGATTAATGGTTTAGAAGTATGGTTTAGATGTATGGTTTAGATGAATGGTTTAGATAAATGGTTTAGAAGTTTGGTTTAGATAAATGGTTTAGAAGTATGGTTTAGATAAATGGTTTAGAAGATGGTTTCGATGAATGGTTTAGAAGTATGGTTTAGATAAATGGTTTAGATGAATGGTTTAGAAGTATGGTTTAGATGAATGGTTTAGAAGTATGGTTTAGATGAATGGTTTAGATGAATGGTTTAGATAAATGGTTTAGAAGTATGGTTTCGATGAATGGTTTAGAAGTATGGTTTCGATGTATGGTTTAGAAGTACGGTTTAGATGTATGGTTTAGAAGTATGGTTTAGATGTATGGTTTAGATGTATGGTTTAGATGTATGGTTTAGAAGTATGGTTTAGATGTATGGTTTAGAAGTATGGTTTAGATGTATGGTTTAGAAGTATGGTTTAGATGTATGGTTTAGATGTATGGTTTAGAAGTATGGTTTAGATGAATGGTTTAGATGTATGGTTTAGAAGTATGGTTTAGATGTATGGTTTAGAAGTATGGTTTAGATGAATGGTTTAGAAGTATGGTTTAGATGTATGGTTTAGATGTATGGTTTAGATTAATGGTTTAGATGAACGGTTTAGATAAATGGTTTAGAAGTATAGTTTAGATTAATGGTTTAGATGTATGGTTTAGAAGTAT
Source organism: Oncorhynchus tshawytscha (assembly GCF_018296145.1). NCBI lineage: Eukaryota > Metazoa > Chordata > Actinopteri > Salmoniformes > Salmonidae > Oncorhynchus > Oncorhynchus tshawytscha. The sequence continues at coordinate 41,677,210 of NC_056439.1, read as the reverse complement.
GGTGTAGATGAATGGTTAAGAAGTATGGTTTAGATGTATGGTTTAGATAAATGGTTTAGAAGTATGGTTTAGATGAATGGTTTAGAAGTATGGTTTAGATGTATGGTTTAGATGAATGGTTTAGAAGTATGGTTTAGATGAATGGTTTAGAAGTATGGTTTAGATATATGGTTTAGATAAATGGTTTAGAAGTATGGTTTAGAAGTATGGTTTAGATTAATGGTTTAGAAGTATGGTTTAGATTAATGGTTTAGATAAATGGTTTAGAAGTATGGTTTAGATGTATGGTTTAGAAGTATGGTTTAGATGTATGGTTTAGAAGTATGGTTTAGATGTATGGTTTAGATGTATGATTTAGAAGTATGGTTTAGATGAATGGTTTAGATGTATGGTTTAGAAGTATGGTTTAGATGTATGGTTTAGAAGTATGGTTTAGATGTATGGTTTAGAAGTATGGTTTAGATGTATGGTTTAGATGTATGATTTAGAAGTATGGTTTAGATGTATGGTTTAGATAAATGGTTTAGATGTATGGTTTAGATGAATGGTTTAGAAGTATGGTTTAGATGTATGGTTTAGAAGTATGGTTTAGATGTATGGTTTAGATAAATGGTTTAGAAGTATAGTTTAGATTAATGGTTTAGAAGTATGGTTTAGATGTATGGTTTAGAAGTATGGTTTAGATAAATGGTTTAGATGTATGGTTTAGAAGTATGGTTTAGATGTATGGTTTAGAAGTATGGTTTAGATGTATGGTTTAGATAAATGGTTTAGAAGTATAGTTTAGATTTGGTTTAGAAGTATGGTTTAGATGTATGGTTTAGATGTATGGTTTAGAAGTATGGTTTAGATAAATGTTTAGAAGTATGGTTTAGATGAATGGTTTAGAAGTATGGTTTAGATGTATGGTTTAGATGTATGGTTTAGATTAATGGTTTAGATGAACGGTTTAGATAAATGGTTTAGAAGTATAGTTTAGATTAATGGTTTAGATGTATGGTTTAGAAGTATGGTTAGATGAATGGTTTAGAAGTATGGTTTAGATGTATGGTTTAGATAAATGGTTTAGAAGTATGGTTTAGATGAATGGTTTAGAAGTATGGTTTAGATGTATGGTTTAGATGAATGGTTTAGAAGTATGGTTTAGATGAATGGTTTAGAAGTATGGTTTAGATATATGGTTTAGATAAATGGTTTAGAAGTATGGTTTAGAAGTATGGTTTAGATTAATGGTTTAGAAGTATGGTTTAGATTAATGGTTTAGATAAATGGTTTAGAAGTATGGTTTAGATGTATGGTTTAGAAGTATGGTTTAGATGTATGGTTTAGAAGTATGGTTTAGATGTATGGTTTAGATGTATGATTTAGAAGTATGGTTTAGATGAATGGTTTAGATATATGGTTTAGAAGTATGGTTTAGATGTATGGTTTAGAAGTATGGTTTAGATGTATGGTTTAGAAGTATGGTTTAGATGTATGGTTTAGATGTATGATTTAGAAGTATGGTTTAGATGTATGGTTTAGATAAATGGTTTAGATGTATGGTTTAGATGAATGGTTTAGAAGTATGGTTTAGATGTATGGTTTAGAAGTATGGTTTAGATGTATGGTTTAGATAAATGGTTTAGAAGTATGGTTTAGATGAATGGTTTAGAAGTATGGTTTAGATGTATGGTTTAGATGAATGGTTTAGAAGTATGGTTTAGATGAATGGTTTAGAAGTATGGTTTAGATATATGGTTTAGATAAATGGTTTAGAAGTATGGTTTAGACGTATGGTTTAGATTAATGGTTTAGAAGTATGGTTTAGATGTATGGTTTAGATGAATGGTTTAGATAAATGGTTTAGAAGTTTGGTTTAGATAAATGGTTTAGAAGTATGGTTTAGATAAATGGTTTAGAAGTATGGTTTCGATGAATGGTTTAGAAGTATGGTTTAGATAAATGGTTTAGATGAATGGTTTAGATGTATGGTTTAGAAGTATGGTTTAGATGTATGGTTTAGAAGTATGGTTTAGATGAATGGTTTAGATATATGGTTTAGAAGTATGGTTTAGATGAATGGTTTAGATGTATGGTTTAGAAGTATGGTTTAGATGTATGGTTTAGATGAATGGTTTAGAAGTATGGTTTAGATGTATGGTTTAGATGTATGGTTTAGATGAATGGTTTAGATGTATGGTTTAGAAGTATGGTTTAGATGTATGGTTTAGAAGTATGGTTTAGATGTATGGTTTAGATGTATGGTTTAGATGTATGGTTTAGATATATGGTTTAGATAAATGGTTTAGAAGTATGGTTTAGACGTATGGTTTAGATTAATGGTTTAGAAGTATGGTTTAGATTAATGGTTTAGATAAATGGTTTAGAAGTATGGTTTAGATGTATGGTTTAGAAGTATGGTTTAGATGTATGGTTTAGAAGTATGGTTTAGATGTATGGTTTAGATGTATGATTTAGAAGTATGGTTTAGATGAATGGTTTAGATGTATGGTTTAGAAGTATAGTTTAGATTAATGGTTTAGATGTATGGTTTAGAAGTATGGTGTAGATGAATGGTTAAGAAGTATGGTTTAGATGTATGGTTTAGATAAATGGTTTAGAAGTATGGTTTAGATGAATGGTTTAGAAGTATGGTTTAGATGTATGGTTTAGATGAATGGTTTAGAAGTATGGTTTAGATGAATGGTTTAGAAGTATGGTTTAGATAAATGGTTTAGAAGTATGGTTTCGATGAATGGTTTAGAAGTATGGTTTAGATAAATGGTTTAGATGAATGGTTTAGAAGTATGGTTTAGATGAATGGTTTAGAAGTATGGTTTAGATGAATGGTTTAGATGAATGGTTTAGATAAATGGTTTAGAAGTATGGTTTCGATGAATGGTTTAGAAGTATGGTTTAGATGTATGGTTTAGAAGTACGGTTTAGATGTATGGTTTAGAAGTATGGTTTAGATGTATGGTTTAGATGTATGGTTTAGATGAATGGTTTAGATGTATGGTTTAGAAGTATGGTTTAGATGTATGGTTTAGAAGTATGGTTTAGATGTATGGTTTAGAAGTATGGTTTAGATGTATGGTTTAGATGTATGATTTAGAAGTATGGTTTAGATGAATGGTTTAGATGTATGGTTTAGAAGTATGGTTTAGATGTATGGTTTAGAAGTATGGTTTAGATGAATGGTTTAGAAGTATGGTTTAGATGTATGGTTTAGATGTATGGTTTAGATTAATGGTTTAGATGAACGGTTTAGATAAATGGTTTAGAAGTATAGTTTAGATTAATGGTTTAGATGTATGGTTTAGAAGTATGGTGTAGATGAATGGTTAAGAAGTATGGTTTAGATGTATGGTTTAGATAAATGGTTTAGAAGTATGGTTTAGATGAATGGTTTGGAAGTATGGTTTAGATGTATGGTTTAGATGAATGGTTTAAAAGTATGGTTTAGATGAATGGTTTAGAAGTATGGTTTAGATATATGGTTTAGATAAATGGTTTAGAAGTATGGTTTAGACGTATGGTTTAGATTAATGGTTTAGAAGTATGGTTTAGATTAATGGTTTAGATAAATGGTTTAGAAGTATGGTTTAGATGTATGGTTTAGAAGTATGGTTTAGATGTATGGTTTAGAAGTATGGTTTAGATGTATGGTTTAGATGTATGATTTAGAAGTATGGTTTAGATGAATGGTTTAGATGTATGGTTTAGAAGTATGGTTTAGATGTATGGTTTAGAAGTATGGTTTAGATGTATGGTTTAGAAGTATGGTTTAGATGTATGGTTTAGATGTATGATTTAGAAGTATGGTTTAGATGTATGGTTTAGATAAATGGTTTAGATGTATGGTTTAGATGAATGGTTTAGAAGTATGGTTTAGATGTATGGTTTAGAAGTATGGTTTAGATGTATGGTTTAGATAAATGGTTTAGAAGTATAGTTTAGATTAATGGTTTAGAAGTATGGTTTAGATGTATGGTTTAGAAGTATGGTTTAGATAAATGGTTTAGATGTATGGTTTAGAAGTATGGTTTAGATGTATGGTTTAGAAGTATGGTTTAGATGTATGGTTTAGATAAATGGTTTAGAAGTATAGTTTAGATTAATGGTTTAGAAGTATGGTTTAGATGTATGGTTTAGATGTATGGTTTAGAAGTATGGTTTAGATAAATGTTTAGAAGTATGGTTTAGATGAATGGTTTAGAAGTATGGTTTAGATGTATGGTTTAGATGTATGGTTTAGATTAATGGTTTAGATGAACGGTTTAGATAAATGGTTTAGAAGTATAGTTTAGATTAATGGTTTAGATGTATGGTTTAGAAGTATGGTGTAGATGAATGGTTAAGAAGTATGGTTTAGATGTATGGTTTAGATAAATGGTTTAGAAGTATGGTTTAGATGAATGGTTTAGAAGTATGGTTTAGATGTATGGTTTAGATGAATGGTTTAGAAGTATGGTTTAGATGAATGGTTTAGAAGTATGGTTTAGATATATGGTTTAGATAAATGGTTTAGAAGTATGGTTTAGACGTATGGTTTAGATTAATGGTTTAGAAGTATGGTTTAGATTAATGGTTTAGATAAATGGTTTAGAAGTATGGTTTAGATGTATGGTTTAGAAGTATGGTTTAGATGTATGGTTTAGAAGTATGGTTTAGATGTATTGTTTAGATGTATGATTTAGAAGTATGGTTTAGATGAATGGTTTAGATGTATGGTTTAGAAGTATGGTTTAGATGTATGGTTTAGAAGTATGGTTTAGATGTATGGTTTAGAAGTATGGTTTAGATGTATGGTTTAGATGTATGATTTAGAAGTATGGTTTAGATGTATGGTTTAGATAAATGGTTTAGATGTATGGTTTAGATGAATGGTTTAGAAGTATGGTTTAGATGTATGGTTTAGAAGTATGGTTTAGATGTATGGTTTAGATAAATGGTTTAGAAGTATGGTTTAGATGAATGGTTTAGAAGTATGGTTTAGATGTATGGTTTAGATGAATGGTTTAGAAGTATGGTTTAGATGAATGGTTTAGAAGTATGGTTTAGATATATGGTTTAGATAAATGGTTTAGAAGTATGGTTTAGACGGTATGGTTTAGATTAATGGTTTAGAAGTATGGTTTAGATGTATGGTTTAGATGAATGGTTTAGATAAATGGTTTAGAAGTTTGGTTTAGATAAATGGTTTAGAAGTATGGTTTAGATAAATGGTTTAGAAGTATGGTTTCGATGAATGGTTTAGAAGTATGGTTTAGATAAATGGTTTAGATGAATGGTTTAGAAGTATGGTTTAGATGAATGGTTTAGAAGTATGGTTTAGATGAATGGTTTAGATGAATGGTTTAGATAAATGGTTTAGAAGTATGGTTTCAGATGAATGGTTTAGAAGTATGGTTTCGATGTATGGTTTAGAAGTACGGTTTAGATGTATGGTTTAGAAGTATGGTTTAGATGTATGGTTTAGATGTATGGTTTAGATGAATGGTTTAGATGTATGGTTTAGAAGTATGGTTTAGATGTATGGTTTAGAAGTATGGTTTAGATGTATGGTTTAGAAGTATGGTTTAGATGTATGGTTTAGATATATGGTTTAGATAAATGGTTTAGAAGTATGGTTTAGACGTATGGTTTAGATTAATGGTTTAGAAGTATGGTTTAGATTAATGGTTTAGATAAATGGTTTAGAAGTATGGTTTAGATGTATGGTTTAGAAGTATGGTTTAGATGTATGGTTTAGAAGTATGGTTTAGATGTATGGTTTAGATGTATGATTTAGAAGTATGGTTTAGATGAATGGTTTAGATGTATGGTTTAGAAGTATAGTTTAGATTAATGGTTTAGATGTATGGTTTAGAAGTATGGTGTAGATGAATGGTTAAGAAGTATGGTTTAGATGTATGGTTTAGATAAATGGTTTGCTGGTTTAGATGAATGGTTTAGAAGTATGGTTTAGATGTATGGTTTAGATGAATGGTTTAGAAGTATGGTTTAGATGAATGGTTTAGAAGTATGGTTTAGATAAATGGTTTAGAAGTATGGTTTCGATGAATGGTTTAGAAGTATGGTTTAGATAAATGGTTTAGATGAATGGTTTAGAAGTATGGTTTAGATGAATGGTTTAGAAGTATGGTTTAGATGAATGGTTTAGATGAATGGTTTAGATAAATGGTTTAGAAGTATGGTTTCGATGAATGGTTTAGAAGTATGGTTTCGATGTATGGTTTAGAAGTACGGTTTAGATGTATGGTTTAGAAGTATGGTTTAGATGTATGGTTTAGATGTATGATTTAGATGAATGGTTTAGATGTATGGTTTAGAAGTATGGTTTAGATGTATGGTTTAGAAGTATGGTTTAGATGTATGGTTTAGAAGTATGGTTTAGATGTATGGTTTAGATGTATGATTTAGAAGTATGGTTTAGATGAATGGTTTAGATGTATGGTTTAGAAGTATGGTTTAGATGTATGGTTTAGAAGTATGGTTTAGATGAATGGTTTAGAAGTATGGTTTAGATGTATGGTTTAGATGTATGGTTTAGATTAATGGTTTAGATGAACGGTTTAGATAAATGGTTTAGAAGTATAGTTTAGATTAATGGTTTAGATGTATGGTTTAGAAGTATGGTGTAGATGAATGGTTAAGAAGTATGGTTTAGATGTATGGTTTAGATAAATGGTTTAGAAGCTGGTTTAGATGAATGGTTTAGACTGAAGTATGGTTTAGATGTATGGTTTAGATGAATGGTTTAGAAGTATGGTTTAGATGAATGGTTTAGAAGTATGGTTTAGATATATGGTTTAGATAAATGGTTTAGAAGTATGGTTTAGACTGGTTTAGATTAATGGTTTAGAAGTATGGTTTAGATTAATGGTTTAGATAAATGGTTTAGAAGTATGGTTTAGATGTATGGTTTAGAAGTATGGTTTAGATGTATGGTTTAGAAGTATGGTTTAGATGTATGGTTTAGATGTATGATTTAGAAGTATGGTTTAGATGAATGGTTTAGATGTATGGTTTAGAAGTATGGTTTAGATGTATGGTTTAGAAGTATGGTTTAGATGTATGGTTTAGAAGCTATGGTTTAGATGTATGGTTTAGATGTATGATTTAGAAGTATGGTTTAGATGTATGGTTTAGATAAATGGTTTAGATGTATGGTTTAGATGAATGGTTTAGAAGTATGGTTTAGATGTATGGTTTAGAAGTATGGTTTAGATGTATGGTTTAGATAAATGGTTTAGAAGTATAGTTTAGATTAATGGTTTAGAAGTATGGTTTAGATGTATGGTTTAGAAGTATGGTTTAGATAAATGGTTTAGATGTATGGTTTAGAAGTATGGTTTAGATGTATGGTTTAGAAGTATGGTTTAGATGTATGGTTTAGATAAATGGTTTAGAAGTATAGTTTAGATTAATGGTTTAGAAGTATGGTTTAGATGTATGGTTTAGATGTATGGTTTAGAAGTATGGTTTAGATAAATGTTTAGAAGTATGGTTTAGATGAATGGTTTAGAAGTATGGTTTAGATGTATGGTTTAGATGTATGGTTTAGATTAATGGTTTAGATGAACGGTTTAGATAAATGGTTTAGAAGTATAGTTTAGATTAATGGTTTAGATGTATGGTTTAGAAGTATGGTGTAGATGAATGGTTAAGAAGTATGGTTTAGATGTATGGTTTAGATAAATGGTTTAGCACTGAAGTATGGTTTAGATGAATGGTTTAGAAGTATGGTTTAGATGTATGGTTTAGATGAATGGTTTAGAAGTATGGTTTAGATGAATGGTTTAGAAGTATGGTTTAGATATATGGTTTAGATAAATGGTTTAGAAGTATGGTTTAGACGTATGGTTTAGATTAATGGTTTAGAAGTATGGTTTAGATTAATGGTTTAGATAAATGGTTTAGAAGTATGGTTTAGATGTATGGTTTAGAAGTATGGTTTAGATGTATGGTTTAGAAGTATGGTTTAGATGTATGGTTTAGATGTATGATTTAGAAGTATGGTTTAGATGAATGGTTTAGATGTATGGTTTAGAAGTATGGTTTAGATGTATGGTTTAGAAGTATGGTTTAGATGTATGGTTTAGAAGTATGGTTTAGATGTATGGTTTAGATGTATGATTTAGAAGTATGGTTTAGATGTATGGTTTAGATAAATGGTTTAGATGTATGGTTTAGATGAATGGTTTAGAAGTATGGTTTAGATGTATGGTTTAGAAGTATGGTTTAGATGTATGGTTTAGATAAATTGTTTAGAAGTATAGTTTAGATTAATGGTTTAGAAGTATGGTTTAGATGTATGGTTTAGATGTATGGTTTAGAAGTATGGTTTAGATAAATGTTTAGAAGTATGGTTTAGATGAATGGTTTAGAAGTATGGTTTAGATGTATGGTTTAGATGAATGGTTTAGATATATGGTTTAGAAGTATGGTTTAGATGTCTGGTTTAGATGAATGGTTTAGAAGTATGGTTTAGATGAATGGTTTAGATGAATGGTTTAGATAAATGGTTTAGAAGTATGGTTTCGATGAATGGTTTAGAAGTATGGTTTAGATGAATGGTTTAGATGTGTGGTTTAGAAGTATGGTTTAGATAAATGGTTTAGAAGTATGGTTTAGATGAATGGTTTAGATGAATGGTTTAAATAAATGGTTTAGATAAATGGTTTAGATTAATGGTTTAGAAGTATGGTTTAGATGAATGGTTTAGAAGTATGGTTTAGATGTATGGTTTAGATGAATGGTTTAGAAGTATGGTTTAGATGTATGGTTTAGATGAATGGTTTAGATAAATGGTTTAGATTAATGGTTTAGAAGTATGGTTTAGATATATGGTTTAGATGAATAGTTTAGATAAATGGTTTAGATAAATTGTTTAGATTAATGTTTTAGATAAATGGTTTAGAAGTATGACTCTCATTCCATCTAGATCATCAGAAGTTACTCTCCCGTTTCATAAAACTCAATAGGACACAAATCTGTTTTACTGTAGCTTGATAACAATCAGAAAATAATGCTTCTTCCCACTCAATAAATTGTTCCTTATTCCTCCAACCAAAACCTATTCATCCTTCTCCCATTTATTCAAAAATGCCGGTAATAAATCTTCCACAATGTTTGTTCATCAGTTTATGTTGATACATTTATATCTCTTCTGTTCTGCTCTAATCTTTTCCCTGATTTCCCTGTCTCTGCTGCTCTAATCTTTTCCCTGTTTTCCCTGTCTCTGCTGCTCTAATGTTTTCCTTGTCTCTGCTGCTCTAATGTTTTCCCTGTCTCTGCTGCTCTAATGTTTTCCCTGTCTCTGCTGCTCTAATGTTTTCCCTGTCTCTGCTGCTCTAATGTTTTCCTTGTCTCTGCTGCTCTAATGTTTTCCCTGTCTCTGCTGATTTAATGTTTTCCCTGTTTTCCCTGTCTCTGCTGATTTAATGTTTTCCCTGTTTCCCCTGTCTCTGCTGCTCTAATGTTTCCTTGTTCTGCTGCTGTAATGTTTTCCCTGTCTCTGCTGCTCTAATGTTTTCCCTGTCTTGTTCTAATGTTTTCCCTGTCTCTGCTGCTCTAATGTTTTCCCTGTCTCTGCTGCTCTAATGTTTCCCTGGCTCTGCTGCTCTAATGTTTTCCCTGTCTGCTGTTCTAATGTTTTCCCTGTCTCTGCTGCTCTAATGTTTTCCCTGTCTCTGCAGCTCTATTGTTTCCCTGGCTCTGCTGCTCTGTTTTCCTTGTCTCTGCTGCTAGCACTTTTCCCCTTGCCTCTGTGATTTACCTGTCTGACTAGCAGAAGGCTGACAGCAATATAGCTACCTGTGTGGGGCTAGAATCTCCACGAGCCTCTCCTTGTCTCTTCATGAACCCATCACCATACATTGGAATCTACGTTTCTAGGTATGACTGTGCTTGTGGTCATGTGTGTGTGTGTGTGTGTGTGTGTGTGTGTGTGTGTGTGTGTGTGTGTGTGTGTGTGTGTGTGTGTGTGTGTGTGTGTGTGTGTGTGTGTGTGTGTGTGCGCGTGTATTTATTTTTAGCAGGGAAAATGTTTGTTTTTTCAACTTTTCTCCCCTCTCTTAGCATTAGCATATTTAGCAGTTCTATCACTTAAAACTGTGTTTGTGACTCGGCGAGGGACAGACGGAGAAGAGAAGAGTGGAAAAGGAGGAGAGGAGTTCTCACTCTATCCCTCTGTTTTATCTGACTAATGATCGGGGTGTGCTTCAGATGCAGGAATACAATATGTCTCATTGCGGTGTGTTGTCTCATTTGCTGTTGATCAATGAGCCTGTTTTCAGCAGACTGGGCCAGTGGTGAGAGAGAGAGATGACCCGTGATTTATCCTAGGTGTTAAATAATAATTTGTTTGCATTGATTAACGTTAATTAAGTATGCTAATTGTGCAGGAAGAAAACAGATGTTGGCCTGCTCCCTCTAAGTCCTTAATTACAGATGCTACCAGTTTACCTACAAATAAATTACACCACTACAACTTTTTTTTTTTTTTTTTTACATTTTAGTAATTTATCAGACGACAGGAACAATTAGGGTGAAGTGCCTTGCTCTAGGACACTTCTGGGGAATCCAACCAGCGACCTTTCAGTTACTGGCCCAACACTGTAAACCGCTAGGCTACCTAAACCGCCCCTACACTCTAAACCACTAGGCTACCTACCGCCCCTACACTCTAAACCGCTAGGCTACCTACCGCCCCTACACTCTAAACCGCTAGGCTACCTACCGCCCCTACACTCTAAACCGCTAGGCTACCTACCGGCTACCTACCGCCCCTACAAACCCCTACACTACTCTAAACCGCTAGGCTACCTACCGCCCCTACACTCTAAACCGCTAGGCTACCTAAACCCGCTACCTTCCCCTACACTCTAAACCGCTAGGCTACCTACCGCCCCTACACTCTAAACCGCTAGGCTACCTACCGCCCCTACACTCTAAACCGCTAGGCTACCTTCCGCCCTACACTCTAAACCGCAGGCTACCTAAACCTAAACCGCTAGGCTACCTACCGCCCCTACACTCTAAACCGCTAGGCTACCTCCGCCCCTACACTCTAAACCGCTAGGCTACCTACCGCCCCTACACTCTAAACCGCTAGGCTACCTACCGCCCCTACACTCTAAACCGCTAGGCTACCTAAACCGCCCTACACTCTAAACCGCTAGGCTACCTACCGCCCCTACACTCTAAACCGCTAGGCTACCTACCGCCCCTACACTCTAAACCGCTAGGCTACCTACCGCCCCTACACTCTAAACCGCTAGGCTACCTACCGCCCCTACGGCGTACTAACAGTTTACCTACAAATAAATAACACCACTACATTCTTAGAAAAAAGGGTTCCAAAAGAGTTGTTCGGCTGTCACCATAGGAGAACCCTTTTTGGTTCTAGGTACAAGCCTTTTTGCTTCCTGGTAGAACCCTTTTTTGGTTCCATTTAGAGCCCTCTGTGGAAAGGCTCTGGGGGCCCATATGCCTGTAATCGATGTAAAAAAAATGTTGTATACATCATTTTGACAGTAACCCTCCAAAAAGTCATTCATAAACCTTTTTCGATTCCATATTTTAAATGTAACCTTTATTTAACTAGGCAAGTCAGTTAACAACAAATTCTTATTTACAATGACAGCCTGCACCGGCCAAACCCAGGCAACGCTGGGCCAATTGTGCACCGCCCTATGGGACTCCCGATCACGGCCAGTTGTGATACAGCCTGGATTCAAACCATTGGTGGACACGTGTCATGGTCGAGGCTATGACGGCGCCAATGCAATGAGTGGAACTTACTCTGGTGTTGAAGAGCGTAAATCAGGACGAGAGCCTAATGCTTCTATAGTTCTTTATGAGTTTTAGTTTAGAAATGATCTTTCTGCAGAAGCAACAGTTACAGGGATGGTGAAAACAGCTTGAATTCCATAGTGACATCAGGGAAACTAGGCAGAAGGGAGTGGTGGCTCAAAAACAGCACTTTTGTAGCATCTTTAAGTGAGCCTCTCATTCTCCTGAAAGAAATACTTCTGGATTTGGGGATTTGAGTAATGAGACCAGTTATCTACTTCCACAGAGTCAGATGAACTCATGGATACCATTTGTATGTCTCTGTGTCCAGTATGAAGGAAGTTTGTAAGGGTTTTCCTGTAGTGAAGGAGAAGCAGACCAAAATGCAGCGTGGTGGTTATTCATGTTCTTTAATAAAGGAACTAGACATGAAATAACTAACAAAACAATAAATGTGGAAAACCAAAAACAGTCCTATCTGGTGCAAACACAGAGACAGGAACAATCACCCACAAACACACAGTGAAACCCAGGCTACCTAAGTATGATTCTCAATCAGAGACAACTAATGACACCTGCCTCTGATTGAGAACCATACTAGGCCGAAACATAGAAATACCCAAAACCTAGAAAAACAAACATAGACTGCCCACCCAACTCACGCCCTGACCATACTAAATAAATACAAAACAAAGGAAATAAAGGTCAGAACGTGACAAAGTTAGAGATCGTTTTGAGAGCATATGCTAACTAGCGTTAGCGTAATGGCTGGTTGTGCTTTGTGTATGTGCTAGCATATACCCATAGGAAGTAGATAAAGGGCCTCATTGCCCAAATCCTGAAGTATCAAATACTGTGGCTACTATAGGCATCTACGTAGAAACAAAAGACAGACACAAGCACAGACACAGAGAGACTATTTTTCTAAGAGACAGAGAGAGAAAAGCAGCAGTGAGGACTTCAGGAGACCAGGGGAGTCTCTCAAGTTGGATTTAAATTAATTTACCTTGAACATTGCAGTCCATTTGTGTAGGCTATTAGCCAGACAATACGTGCTGAGTTCAACAATAAATCCTGGCTGTTTTACTGTCAAGCCGACTCCTTCTCTTCCTTATGTTAGGCTATTTGATATTACATGTTTTATTAAAAGTTTATAAATGGCATCTAAATACCAACTAAATACTGTATAAAGCCATAGATAGTATACTGGATAATGAAACAGTCTCTAGTAAACTAGTGTTTCAAGGGGGGACTGGCTGTATTATTTGACATTAATAAACTGGTTTTACACTCAGCAACTTGTTATCCAAGCTGGGAGAGAGCGCTGAAGATGGCCCATGTCGTGCTGTTTCAGGTAAGCTATACAGGATAGTTTTATATTCAAAAAAAGCTATTGGAAGCTGATTAGTATGCTGTTGTCAAAAATGTATTTTACAATCTGCAATGTTTGAAATTCCATGTTAAATTACTGAACAAGCAATTACATTAATGCCGCCAGCCAGCCGTGTATAGCTTCCTGAAATGTTAGGCTTAACATGTGAAAATGACATCCAATAAACATGTATCCATTCGCTAAAGCAAAGCTATGGGTTACATGCCCTGGCACCACAGAAAGCCCATCAGCGATTCCACAGGCAGCCGCATAGACATGTTGTAATTTCAGCCCAAGGACAGCGATCGGTAGCCTGTACTTTGTGAGTGGCTGTTGTATTTTAGGGAGGAGAGGGGAGCCTGAACTCCGACCTTGCTGGGGTCCAGAGAAACTGCGTTCTACTTGGAATCAAAAGGGCTCTACCTGGAATCTAAAAGGGTTCTTCATAGGGTTCACCAATTAGGATAGCCGGACAACCCTTTCAGGATCTAGATAACATATTTTTTCTACAAATAAATAATACTATTAGTACTACCAGTTAAACTACATATAAATAACACTACTAATACTAAGAGTTAAACTACATATAAATAACACTACTAGTACTACCAGTTAAATTACATATAAATAACACTACTAATACTAAGAGTTAACCTCTAAAAACCTTCATATTCACAATTCTCATAATGCTAAAAAACAGTTTTATTTTACTAGGCAAGTCAATTCTTATTTTCAATGACAGCCTGTTCAGGGGCAGAACAACAGATTTGTACTTTGTCAGCTCGGGGATTTGAACTTGCAACATTCTGCTTGCTAGCCCACCACTCTAACCACTAGGCTACCCTGCAAACCCAGTTCTAATATCAGCTTACCCCAAAAGCTCCAGGTAAAAGTGAACCTTTTACTGCATTGGGCAAAATCAGGGTCACACAGTGTGTCTTGGTCTTCTTAAACAAATCTAGATGAAGCAAAGGTAAATACCTTACACACATGTTAAACACACATGGTAAACACACATGGTAAACACACATGGTAAACACACATGGTAAACACACATGGTAAACACACATGTTAAACACACATGGTAAACACACATGGTAAACACACATGGTAAACACACATGGTAAACACACATGGTAAACACACATGGTAAACACACATGGTAAACACACATGGTAAACACACATGTTAAACACACATGGTAAACACACATGGTAAACACACATGGTAAACACACATGGTAAACACACATGTTAAACACACATGGTAAACACACATGGTAAACACACATGGTAAACACACATGGTAAACACACATGGTAAACACACATGGTTTTAAAAAGAAGACACCTGTACCATGTCAGACATAGAGTTGAAATGTATTACATTACACTTTATATACATCACAGACGGCTGAAATATAACAAAAATGTTTGACATAGAAACACCAGATGTTTGCATTTTTAAAATTTATTTTTATCTTTATTGTTTTTGATATTGTGAAAAATATGAATAACTTTTCACCTATGAGGCCAAAGAGGACACTTTTGCTCATTGACTGTAGGAAAGGGCTACAAGACACAATATCCAGGATCAGCTTAATCTCCCCAAATCCTACCCTTAACTAACAGGAGGAAAATACAACCTGGCTTTAAATCAACGACTATGATCAGCCTAACCTAATCTTTTATAAGGAGTTGACGGGGGCTGACCAAAGTGAGTTATGAGTGTTGATGGAGGAGATGGGAGGGAATTAACACACATTATTGATCAGGAAAATTAATTTATTGAGACGAATCAACAGCAGAGGACAGACTACCTGTGTAATGGAATTGATATGGAGGACAGACTAGGGTTAGTAGATAGTTGAAATGTGAGTAATGCATGGGTCTTACTAGTATTAATACTCTCTCCCCCTCTCTCTCTCCCTCGCTCCTCTCCCTCTCTGTCTCTGTCTCTCTCTCCCTCTCTCCCTCTCTCTCCCTCTCTCTCTCTCTCTCTCTCTCCCTCCTCTCCCTCTCTGTCTCTCTCTCTCCTGAGGCACTGGTCAGGGATGGATGGCACATCATAGCACACAGGCACACCCAGCACACACAGGCACACACAACACACAGGCACACACAGCACACAGGCACACACAGCACACAGGCACACACACAGCACACAGGCACACACAACACACAGGCACACACAGCACACAGGCACACACAGCACACAGGCACACACAGCACACAGGCACACACAGCACACAGGCACACACAGCACACAGGCACACACAGCACACAGGCACACACAGCACACACAGCACACAGGCACACACAGCACACAGGCATACACAGCACACAGGCACACACAACACACAGGCACACACAGCACACAGGCACACACAGCACACAGGCACACACAGCACACAGGCACACACAGCACACACAGCACACAGGCACACACAGCACACAGGCACACACAGCACACAGGCACACACAACACACAGGCACACACAGCACACAGGCACACACAGCACACAGGCACACACAGCACACAGGCACACACAGCACACACAGCACACAGGCACACACAACACACAGGCACACACAGCACACAGGCACACACAACACACAGGCACACACAGCACACAGGCACACACAGCACACAGGCACACACAACACACAGACACACACACAGTGCTCATCATGCATATCATCCAGTACATTACATGAACCCCATTTCCCAGTCAGCAGGAAGAGGTTAACTTAATCCCTCTTCTCTTCCTGGAAATGTGTTTATTTGGAATCACAGGCTTCCGAGGCAGAAAGTAGGGGGTGAGGGAGGGAGGAAGAGGTGAGGGAGGGAGGAAGAGGTGAGGGAGGGAGGAAGAGGTGAGGGAGGGAGCATTCCCCATACAGAGACGAGAACTGTCCTCTATGAAGCAGTTAAACTGTTATTGATAGCCAGGATGAAAAATAGATCATAGCAGCGTCTGTTTTACCTCATGTCTCTGTGCACTTCTGAGTGGCATAGGTATTGTGTGTGATTGTGGTTGTGCTTGGGGTTGTGTGTGAGTGTGTGTTCACTACCTCAAAGTCATTCACTCACAATGACAGACATGTTTGTGTGTGTGTATGTGTGTGAGTGTGCTTGCGTGTCTGCGTGTGTATGTTTGTCTTAGTGTTTGTTTATGTGTGTGTGTGTGTGTGTGTATGTTTGGGTGTGTTTGGGTATGTGTGTACATGTACTCCTGTCTGTTTGTGTACATGTGGAGCAGGGGCTGAGCTGCATTCATGTGCTGTTGAACACTGCTAAATGTTGTCTGTCAATGACAGACCACTGATTGTCCCAGTGAGAGACTGATTAGTCAACACAGGTAATTTGACATTTCCTCTTCTCTGTCAGCCTTAAATGATATTACAGTAGTTCTGTAGTCCCCCCACACTCTACTCCTCTGCCCCACAGTTCATATAGAGTCCATACAAAGCGACAGGGCATGTCTATATAGGCATGTCTATCTGTGTGCAGGGCCAGATGGGATTCTGATCTAGTAGTCGCGCAGGCAAGTCCACGTGTGTGTGTGTGTATGTGTGTGTGTGTGTATGTGCGCGTGTGTGTGTGTGTGTGTGTGTGTGTGTGGGGGGCAGGGCTGAGCTGCATGGATTTGCTGCTGAAGTTTGAGAATTTTTAAATTAAAATGTATTGCTCCTTCTCAATGTATTGATTCTTACCCAGCTGTGTCAATAAGGAGCCCAGCTATTTTTCCAATAACGTATAAAGATCTGCCAGCCAGGCATAAATTCATTACATCTTTGAGTTTACTCTCTCTTCTCTCTCTTTTTCACTCTTTCTCTCTCTTTCACTCTCTCTCTCTCTCTCTTTCCCTTGCTCTCTCTCTCTCTCTCTCTCTGTCTCTCTTTCACTCTCTCTCTCTCTCTCTCTCTCTCTCTCTCTCTCTCTCTCTCTCTCTCTCTCTCTCTCTCTCTGTCTCTCTTTCCCTTGCTCTCTCTCTCTCTCTCTCTCTCTCTGTCTCTCTTTCACTCTCTCTCTCCCTCTCTCTCTCTCTCTGTCTCTCTCTCTCTCTCTCTCTCTCTCTCTCCTTCCTTCCATATTCCATCTTTCCATATTTTATACATATATTTTTTCTGTGTTTCTGTGTTTCTGTGTTTCTGTGTTTCTGTGTTTCTGTGTGATGTGTTTATGTGTGATGTGTTTCTGTGTGATGTGTGATGTGTTTATGTGTTTCTGTGTGATGTGTGATGTGTTTATGTGTGATGTGTTTATGTGTGATGTGTTTATGTGTGATGTGTGATGTGTTTCTGTGTGATGTGTGATGTGTTTATGTGTGATGTGTTTCTGTGTGATGTGTGATGTGTTTATGTGTGATGTGTTTATGTGTGATGTGTTTATGTGTGATGTGTGATGTGTTTATGTGTGATGTGTTTATGTGTGATGTGTGATGTGTTTCTGTGTGATGTGTGATGTGTTTATGTGTTTCTGTGTGATGTGTGATGTGTTTATGTGTGATGTGTTTATGTGTGATGTGTTTATGTGTGATGTGTTTATGTGTGATGTGTTTATGTGTGATGTGTTTCTGTGTGATGTGTGATGTGTTTATGTGTTTCTGTGTGATGTGTGATGTGTTTATGTGTGATGTGTGATGTGTTTATGTGTTTATGTGTGATGTGTTTCTGTGTTTCTGTGTGATGTGTTTCTGTGTTTCTGTGTTTCTGTGTTTCTGTGTTTCTGTGTGATGTGTTTGTGTGTGCTGTGTTTCTGTGTTTCTGTGTGATGTGTTTCTGTGTTTCTGTGTTTCTGTGTGATGTGTTTCTGTGTTTCTGTGTTTCTGTGTGATGTGTTTCTGTGTTTCTGTGTTTCTGTGTGATGTGTTGATGTGTTTCTGTGTTTCTGTGTTTCTGTGTTTCTGTGTGATGTGTGATGTGTTTATGTGTGATGTGTTTCTGTGTGATGTGTTTCTGTGTTTCTGTGTGATGTGTTTCTGTGTGATGTGTTTCTGTGTTTCTGTGTTTCTGTGTTTCTGTGTTTCTGTGTGATGTGTTTCTGTGTGATGTGTTTCTGTGTTTCTGTGTTTATGTGTGATGTGTTTCTGTGTTTCTGTGTTTCTGTATGAACATCTGAACATCTTGGCCATGTTCTGTTATAATCTCCACCCGTCACAGACAGAAGAGGACTGGCCACCCCTCATAGCCTGGTTCCTCTATAGGTTTCTTCCTAGGTTCTGTCCTTTCTATGGAGTTTTTCCTAGCCACCGTTCTTCTACTCCTGCATTGCTTGCTGTTTGGGGTTTTAGGCTGGGTTTCTGTACAGCACTTTAAGATATCAGCTGATGTACATTTGATTTGATTTGATTTTGATGTGTTTCCGTGTTTCTGTGTGATGTGTTTCTGTGTGATGTGTTTCTGTATGATGTGTACATGACTGTAAATACCTCAAAATCTATTATACATTTATTTAAAATCTGACAATCACAAAGGTAGTAATGCTTATCTCATAATCACATTTTATTTCCATATCTCTCTTCTTCTCACTCA
Source organism: Oncorhynchus tshawytscha (assembly GCF_018296145.1). Lineage (NCBI taxonomy): Eukaryota > Metazoa > Chordata > Actinopteri > Salmoniformes > Salmonidae > Oncorhynchus > Oncorhynchus tshawytscha. Next base: position 41,658,518 of record NC_056439.1, on the reverse strand, counting down.
TCTCATCTGTCACTCGCTCATCTTATTTGGCCTTCTCCCCACACTTCCTCTCTCTTTTGTCCCCTCTTTAATTCTCCATCTCCCTCTTTCACTCCTCTATTTCCCTCCTCTCTTAATTTGTCCCTCTATTTTTCACCCCCACCTCTATCTTTCTATCTCTCATTCACCCTACCCCTCGCTCCACTCCTCTCCTCTCCTTCAGCTCTCTTTCCTCTTCTCTTCTCATCTCCTCTCCTAACCCTTCTCTCCTTCCTTCCATCTTCACTCCTTCCCTCTCTCCTCTCCCTCCCTCTCTCCTCTCCTCCACCAACCCCTCTCATTGTCAATACCCATCTAATAGCACTTTAACAGCTGTAATTGGCTGATGGATAGAAGCTATGGATTTGCTTTCCTGATGACTCCCAGACTTTCTCCCTCCCTCCAGAGGTAATACTAATAGAATTCCAAATCCGCTCCACTGTGATCCTGTCATGAGTGGGTCAACAGTTATGTCAAGGTCCTATTGGATACCTCACATCTAACATCTTACTTTAGACTTAGCCAACTCATTTTTTTCCACCTGCTCTCTCTCTCTTTCCCACTCTTTCATTTTCTACCTCTCTCTCTCTCTCTCTCTCTCTCTCTCTCTCTCTACCACTCTCTCTCTCTCTCTCTACCACTCTCTCTCTCTCTACCACTCTCTCTCTACCACTCTCTCTCTCTCTACCACTCTCTCTCTCTCTCTCTCTACCACTCTCTCTCTCTCTCTCTCTCTCTACCACTCTCTCTCTCTCTCTCTCTCTCTCTCTACCACTCTCTCTCTCTCTACCACTCTCTCTCTCTCTCTCTACCACTCTCTCTCTCTCTCTACCACTCACTCTCTCTCTCTCTACCACTCTCTCTCTCTCTCTCTCTACCACTCTCTCTCTCTCTCTCTCTCTCTCTCTCTCTACCACTCTCTCTCTCTCTCTACCACTCTCTCTCTCTCTCTCTCTCTACCACTGTCTCTCTCTCTCTCTCTCTCTACCACTCTCTCTCTCTCTACCACTCTCTCTCGCTCTCTCTCTACCACTCTCTCTCTCTCTCTCTCTCTCTCTACCACTCTCTCTCTCTCTCTCTCTCTACCACTCTCTCTCTCTCTCTCTACCACTCTCTCTCTCTCTCTCTACCACTCTCTCTCTCTCTCTCTACCACTCTCTCTCTCTCTCTCTACCACTCACTCTCTCTCTCTACCACTCTCTCTCTCTCTCTCTCTACCACTCTCTCTCTCTCTACCACTCTCTCTCTCTCTCTCTACCACTCTCTCCCTCTCTCTCTCTACCACTCTCTCTCTCTCTCTCTCTACCACTCTCTCTCTACCACTCACTCTCTCTCTCTCTACCACTCTCTCTCTCTCTCTACCACTCTCTCTCTCTCTCTACCACTCACTCTCTCTCTCTACCACTCTCTCTCTCTCTCTCTCTCTCTTTCCCACTCTTTCATTTTCTACCTCTCTCTCTCTCTCTCTCTCTCTCTCTACCACTCTCTCTCTCTCTCTCTACCACTCTCTCTCTCTCTCTACCACTCTCTCTCTCTCTACCACTCTCTCTCTCTACCACTCTCTCTCTCTCTCTACCACTCTCTCTCTCTCTCTACCACTCTCTCTCTCTCTCTCTACCACTCTCTCTCTCTCTCTACCACTCTCTCTCTCTCTACCACTCTCTCTCTCTCTCTCTACTCTCTCTCTCTCTCTCTCTCTCTCTACCACTCTCTCTCTCTCTCTCTACCACTCTCTCTCTCTCTACCACTCTCTCTCTCTCTCTCTACCACTCTCTCTCTCTCTCTACCTCTCTCTCTCTCTCTCTCTACCACTCTCTCTCTCTCTCTCTACCACTCTCTCTCTCTCTCTACCACTCTCTCTCTCTCTCTACCACTCTCTCTCTCTCTCTCTACCACTCTCTCTCTCTCTCTCTACCACTCTCTCTCTCTCTCTCTCTACCACTCTCAATCTCTCCCTCTCCTCAGACCGTAGTCATGTATGATATGTATGAGCAAGTGCAAGTGATTCAAGTTAGCGACATTCATTCCATTACTGGTGAATTCATTTCATTCTGCTGTCCCAATTCTGCTTTCCCATCCTGCTGTCCCAGTTTTGCATGTGAATGATTCACTGTGTGTAAAAGTCCCTTATTGGAGACTGCTGTCTCCGCGGAAGGATTATAGATCTGATTTCCACCCGGTTTGGCACCTGAAGGGTGTGTGTGTGTGTGTGTGTGTGTGTGTAGGGAGGGCCCCCGATCTGAAGCTTATTTACTTATATTTATAGACTTTGAATTGAATTTCTAATCAATGGGATAGGACGAGTCGTACTCCCTGCTAACTTCAGCCTCCAACAAAGAGACAGAAAGTACTTATCAGGGCTGAGACTGGGGTTGGTGCAGCCTTACACCCAACCGGTTAAATAGAGGAGCCTTGAGGTGAGGAGGTTTAAGTTAGCGCCACATTCCAAATAAATTCCTCTATGTTTAAGTTTCAAGGTATTAAGGTTCGGCGTGCGGACGGACAGCCAGGTAGATTGTAACGGTTTTCTTCTGGTGAAAGAGAGGCGGACCAAAATGCAGCGTGGTTAGTTGTTACGCACGCCTCTATGAAGAGGGAACGCAACACCCTGCTACAACTAAACTCTCCGTGAAGCGAAAAAGGTATGGACTGTAGGTGCAAGTAAGAATGACAACAGGCAGAATGTGGTACCGTTTACAAGGACTTTATTCCTTTACACGGTAATATGGGGAAAAGGGGCTGGACGGAACCAAAGCAAAGAAAGTAAATCTCAAAGCCCCCCTCTCCTATCTTACCTGCCTACCCACTACTTACCTAATTTAGCACCACCTGGTGCCCTAACCAAAATACAAGGGGTGGTCCGCCCAGGTCTTACCTAGTGTGTCTAGACAGCGAATATGCTACGGGTATATGTATGCCCACGGGCCTCTTGCCTAAGCACTCCCTAGGTGCCTTCCCCTTCCCCCCCTGGGAACAAATGAAACAGAATATTAAACTATTTCACAACAAACTAAGAAACAAAGGACATCAAATAAGCTCTTTCTGAGCAACAAACTCACAGAACATACCACTTTCCAGCAATGTACTCCCAGCAAAATCAACCTCTATCACAATCTCTACAATGACCTCCCAGCAGAACACTGGCTTTTATATAGCTTCTGAAGGAATGGGTAATTGGAGACAGCTGCGTCTTGACGAGGGGGCGGGGTCAGCTCTCCAATTAGCCCTGGAGTCGACCAATCAGCTGCTTGAGGGATTTCAGGAAGCCATTTCCTGAAATAAACACATGCAAATACACAAACTACAACACATAATCTGGGGAACGTAACATTAGTTTTGTACATCTTTAATAAAGATGAAAATACAACAATCTACAAAACAAGAACCGTGAAAAAACCAAAACAGTCCTATCTGGTGCCACAAACACAAAGACAGGAACAATCACCCACAAAACCCAACACAAAACAGGCTACCTAAATATGGTTCCCAATCAGAGACAATGACTAACACCTGCCTCTGATTGAGAACCATATCAGGCCAAACATAGACATAGACAAACCAGACACACAACATGGAATGCCCACCCAGCTCACGTCCTGACCAACACTAAAACAAGGAAAACACACATGAACGATGGTCAGAACGTGACATAGATAGATATTATTTATTTTTTCACCTTTATTTAACCAGGTAGGCAAGTTGAGAAGAAGTTCACATTTACAACTGTGACCTGGCCAAGATAAAGCAAAGCAGTTGGACACATACAACAACACAGAGTTACACATGGAGTAAAACAAACATACAGTCAATAATACAGTAGGGGGAAAAAATTGATAGATAGCTAGCTAGCTAGATAGATAGATAGATAGATAGATAGATAGGTCTGTGTGAATGGGGGTAGGTACTAGGTAGGGGTAGCGGTGAAGAGGTAAATCAGGTTGTCATGGTCATGTGGCGTCAGGTGGCTGCTGGGTAATTGAATGCATAAGGGAGCAGCCGTGGTGGAGGCAGAGTGAACTTGACACAGCTACAACTGGCTGATCTTGACCCCTATCCAAAACACACACACACCTCCTCCTCCCACCTTGGATGCCGTGAAGTCGGTGATCAGTGTGTGTGTGTGTGTGTGTGTGTGTGTGTGTGTACGCTAGCGTGAGCAAGAGGTGAGAAAATGAAGCCAATAAATGTGTGTGTGAGGCTCAGGGACCTGTTTGCATCAGAGTCAGGGAGAGCATCTGTGCATTACATTACCCCTTCATTCCAATCAACATCAGATATCTGCCCACTGCACAGTCTCTGAAAGACATACATGGCTTTTGTTGGGGTTTTATTTTTATTTGTTATTTTTTTGACCATGCAATGTTGTGACTGTAGACATATAATCATATATCCATCAATATAATTATAGGGTTGTGACCTCTGAAGACTCAAATCTTAGACAGAAAAGAAGAACACTTCATTTCATATTTCTACTGATTACAAAGCCTACTGTACCACCCTAATGAATATTTTCCTAGTTAATAATAATACTATAGATCCTCTATTTCATGCAGATATGAGATGAGAAATCTTTCAGGCAAATACACAATAGCATCCATCGTTTAGGGAACAGCATCTCAGCTATTCATGTGAAAAGGACTGTGATGTGCATTTGTTTAGGTGTGTGTTCGGGTGGATCCTACGAGCTTCTGATTGTTGTTGAATGGTCATTTCATTATTCAAACGCAATCACATCTGCTCTCTCCGGATCACCAGATAGACATCAGGGGTCATCAATTCTTCCTGCTCAGGGTCACCTTACCTCTCTCTTTCACAGGTGTCGCCTTCCCTCACTCTTTCTCTTTCAGTCGTGTTTGGTCAGACCCACAAAGACATATACCAGCCAGATCGCTCAAGACTGACATACACACACCCAAGCACAAGCTGGCAAGTACACACACACACACACACACACACACACACACACACACACACACACACACACAGCTCTTCAGGCTTGGTGTTTGTTTGTTGGGGCAGTTTGTTCATTATGCTTTATGTTGACCACTGATAGAGACCTTCTGATGAATGTATTGCTTTAAATGTGACTTTCTTTGGTTTAGAGATAACAATGGGATCTGTGATGTTAAGAGGACAAGAGGGGGAAGAAAAGGACAGAAGGAAGAGGTGGAAGAATGTTTAGGGTATAGGCACTAGTCATATCCACTCAAATGGATGGAGTGAGGGAAGTGAAGGAAGGAGTGAGGGAAATCATTGAACAAGAGGCAGAGAGGACATCTTGGGGATACGGACAGATGTGAGATGTGGACAGCAGAGAGTAGGCCTTTCCTGCAGTCAATGACCAAAAGCGCCCTCTTTGGCCTCATGGGTGGAATGTTATTCATATTTTTCAAAAAGTCATAAAATCTTTCTGTCAAACAGTTTTGTTATATTTCAGTCTTCTGTGATGTATATAACGTGTAATATTGGTATGCAAACTTAAAATTGATTACATTTCAACTTTATTTCTGACATTGTACAGGTGTTTTAAGCCCATAACCATATGTGTGAGGTGTGTACTTTTGTTTTAAAGTAGTTGAAGACCTTGAATAATCACTCTGCCTAGCCCTGATTTAGCCCACTGCAGTAAATGAAAAGAAGGCAGTAATTCAATCATCAACATAACATTGAAAATCTGTAGTTTTCAAGTTTCAAAAGACCTGTGATGACTTGGTGTAAGTCAAATAGTATTTGAATGATAATAGTGTATATCGAATATTAAATCTGAACATTAAGGTTTAGGGTTTGTCTGTGCTTTGTACTAAATAATGCTCATGTAAGGACCTTCAATAGATACATTTTCAATTTCAAAACTGCTTGTCTTCAGAAAGTATTCACACCCCTTGACTTTTTCCACATTCCGTTGATACAGCCTGGATTTTAAATGGAATACATTTAGATTGTGTGTCACTGTTCTACACATAATACCCCATAATGTCAAAATGAAACTGTTTTTGATGTTTTTAATTAAAAATTAAAAGCTTAAATGTCTTGAGTCAATAAGTATTCAACCCCTTTGTTATTGAAAGCCTAAATAGGTTCAGGAGTAAAAATGTGCTTAACAAGTCACATAATAAGTTGCATGGACTCAGTCTTTGTGCAATAACAGTGTTTAACATACTTTTTGAATGACTACCATGTCTCAATTGTCTCAAGGCTTAAACATCCTTCTTTAACTGATCTCCTCCACTTCATATACACTGATTGAAGTGGATTTAACAAGTGACATCAATAAGGGATCATAGCTTTAACCTGGATTCACCTGGTCAGTGTATGTCAAGGAAAGAGCAGGTGTAAATTTAAGCAATAAGTCACGAGGCGGTGTGGTATATGGCCAATATACAACAGCTAAGGGATGTTTCCCTGCACGACACAATGTGGAGTGCCCGGATACAGCCCTTAGCCGTGGAATATTGGCCATATAGCACAAACCCCCAAGGTTCTGTCACAATCGTTATAAGGAGTGGACCAAGATGCAGTGTGGTATGCTTCCATCCTTTATTTTGGAATAGAAAACTTCAATAAAGAGAACCAAACATAAAAACGAACAAACGAAACGTGACGCTAATATAATGCTCACAGGCAACTATACATAGACAAGATCCCACAAAGCACAGTGGGAAAATGGCTACCTAAACATGATCCCCAATCAGAGACAACGATGAACAGCTGCCTCTGATTATGAACCATACTAGGCCAACATAAAAATACAATTCACCTAGATAACCCACCCTAAAATCACACCCCGACCTAACCAACATAGAGAATAACAGCTCTCTATGGTCAGGGTGTGACAGTACCCCCCTCCCCAAAGGTGCGGACTCTGGTGCGGGGCGAAGTACCCGCTCCGCTCGTGGATACGTCATATGAGGAACCGGACCGTGGCTCGTTGCCGGAACAACCGGTCCGTGGGTCGTCGCCAGAGGAACCGGACCGTGAATCGTCGCCGGATGCTCCGGACCGTGAATCGTCGCCGGATGCTCCGGACCGTGAATCATCGGCGGATGCTCCGGACCGTGAATCATCGGCGGATGCTCCGGACCGTGATTCATCGGCGGATGCTCCGGACCGTGAATCATCGGCGGATGCTCCGGACCGTGAATCATCGGCGGATGCTCCGGACCGTGAATCATCGGCGGATGCTCTGGACCGTGAATCATCGGCGGATGCTCCGACCGTGAATCATCGCCGGATGCTCCGACCGTGAATCATCGCCGGATGCTCCGACCGTGAATCATCGCTGGATGCTCCGGGCCAGGAATCATCGCTGGATGCTCCGGGCCAGGAACCCTCGCTGGAGGCTTCGGACCGCAGACCGTCGCCGGAAGCTCTGGACTGTGGAAGCGTGGGACCGGTACAGGTGGCACCGGGCTGATGACAACGCACCTCAGGGCGAGTGCGGGGAGGAAGCACAGGACGTACTGGACTGTGGAGGCGCACTGGAGACACAGTATATATAGCCGGCGCAGGATATACTGGTCTGTGGAGGCACACTGGAGGTGTGGAGCGTAAGAGCTGGCACAACCAGTCCTGGCTGGATGCTCACTTTCGCACGGCAAATGCCAGGAGCTGGCACAGAACGCTCCGGGCTGTGGATGCGCACTGGAGACACATTGCGTATCTCCGCAAAACATGGTGCCTGACTGGTCCCACGCTCCTCACGGCGACTGTCTTGCTCCAGACACCAAAACATACCTCATCCCTCCCATCAACTATCTCACAATATTCCTCGCTCAGTCTATCCCAATATTCCTCTTCGCTCTCAGACTCACCTCTCGGCTTCGCCGACCAACCCGTGTACCCCCAAAAGAAAATTTGTGGGGCTGCGTCTCCGGCTTCCGTCGTGGCCGTGAACTTTGGAGTCGCCGTTGATCCTCCTGCGTCTGCTTCCATGGAAGGCTTTCGTCTCCTGCCATTATCTTCTCCAAAGTCCAGGATGTCTTCTCCTCCTGGTCACGCTGCCTGGTCCGTTTGTGGTGGGATCTTCTGTCACGGTCGTTATAAGGAGTGGACCAAGATGCAGCGTGGTATGTTTCCATCCTTCATTTTGGAATAGAAAACTTTAAAGAACATACTAGGCCAACATAGAAATATAATTCATATAGATAACCCACACTAAAATCACACCCCGACCTAACCAACATAGAGAATAAAAGCTCTCTATGGTCAGGGCGTGACAGGTTCCAAATTGTTATTATAAACTGGTTACCAACATAATTAGAGCAGTAAAAATAAATGTTTTGTCAGACCCGTTGTGTACGGTCTGATATACCACGGCTGTCAGCCAATCAGCACTCAGGGCTCGAACCACCCAGTTTATAATTTTTTTATATAGTTTTTAATATATTTTGTTTCTGCCATTACTATTGTGCACAGCAGCAGCACACAGCAACACACAGCAGCAACACACAGCAACACACAGCAGCAACACACAGAAACACACAGCAGCAACACACAGCAACACACAGCAGCAACACACAGCAGCAACACAGCAACACACAGCAGCAACAAACAGCAACACACAGCAACACACAGCATCACACAGAAACACACACAGCAGCACACAGCAACACACAGAAACAGAGCAGCACACACCGCAGCACACAGCAACACACAGCAGCACACAGCAACACACAGCAGCACACTGCAACACACAGCAAAACACAGCAGCAGCCCACAGCAGCACATGGCAACACACAGCAGCATACAGGAACACACACAGCAACACACACAGCAACACACAGCAGCAGCACAAAGCAGCACACAGCAGCCACTCACAGCATCACACAGAAACACACACAGCAGCACACAGAAACACACACAGCAAACAGACAGTAACACACAGCAACACCCAGCAGCAACACACAGCATCACACAGAAACACACACAGCAGCACACAGAAACACACACAGCAAACAGACAGTAACACACAGCAACACCCAGCAGCAACACACAGCATCACACAGCAACACAAACAGCAGCACACAGCAAAACACAGCAGCAGCACACAGCAGCACATGGCAACACACCGCAGTATACAGGAACACACACAGCAACACACACAGCAACACACAGCAGCTGCACACAGCAGCACACAGCAGCCACAGCAGCAACTCACAGCATCACACAGAAACACACACAGCAGCACACAGCAGCAACACAGCAACACACAGCATCACACACAGCAGCACACAGCAACACACAGGAACACACAGCAGCAGCACACAGCAACACACAGAAACACAGCAGCACACACAGCAGCACACAGCAACACACAGCAGCACACAGCATCACACACAGCAGCACACAGCAGCACACAGCAACACACAGCAGCAGCACACTGCAGCACTTGGCAACACACAGCAGCATACAGTAACACACACAGCAACACACACAGCAACACACAGCAGCAGCACACAGCAACACACAGCAGCAGCACACAGCAGCACATGGCAACATACAGCAGCATACAGTAACACACACAGCAACACACAGCAGCACACAGCAGCAGCACACAGCAGCAGCAACACAGCAGCAGCACACAGCAGCAGCACACAGCAGCACACACAGCAGCAGCACACAGCAGCAGCACACAGCAGCACACAGCAGCAACACAGCAGCACACACAGCAGCAAGACACAGCAGCACACAGCAACACACACACAGCACACAGTAACACACAGCAGCAGCACACAGCAGCACATGGCAACATACAGCAGCATACAGTAACACACACAGCAACACACACACACACAGCACACAGCAGCAGCACACAGCAGCAACACACAGCAACACACACAACAGCACACAGCAGCAGCACACAGCAGCAACACAGCAACACACAGCAGCAGCACACAGCAGCACACAGCACACAGCAGCAGCACACAACAACACACAGCAGCACACAGCAGCAGCACACAGCAGCACATAGCAACATACAGCAGCATACAGTAACACACAGCAACACACACAGCAACACACAGCAGCACACAGCAGCACACAGCAGCAGCACACAGCAGCAACACAGCAACACACAGCAGCAGCACACAGCAGCAACACAGCAATACACAGCAGCAACACACAGCAGCAGCAGCACACAGCAGCAGCACACAGCAGCAGCACACAGTAACACACAGCAGCAACGCACAGCAGCAGCACACAGCAGCACACAGCAGTGGTAACATAGCTACAAGATGAAGGATGTTTAGTGGATGTGGTGTATTTGCATGATTGAGTGTGATGTGTTTTAGTGCTTGTGTGTGTGTGTGTGTGTGTGTGTGTGTGTGTGTGTGTGTGTGTGTGTGTGTGTGTGTGCGTGCGTGCATGTGTGTTTGTTCTTGTGTGTGTTTTCATATTTGTGTGATTTTGTGTGTGAGAGTGTGTGTGTTGCTGCTGGAGGCTTCTTGTCAGTGAGACTCTCTTTTGACCAATTAATTATGATTGCCTACTTATGTTGTGTAATGTGATGATTTATGGACGAAATAAATTAAATACACATGCTGTAACGGCAGATTTCCTCCTCTTCGTCTGAAGAGGAGTAAGGATCGGACCAAGATGTGACGTGGTAAGTGTTGACGATGACGATTTTAATAAGAAAAGCACTGAACACTATGAAATACAAAAACAATAAACAAATACGTGAAATAACCAAACCGAAACAGTACCGTGTGGCGACAAACACTGACACAGGAAACAAACAATCACAAACCAACAGTGAAACCCAGGCTACCTAAATATGGTTCTCAATCAGGGACAACGATAAACAGCTGCCTCTGATTGAGAACCACATCAGGCCAAACACAGAAATAGAAAAAACATAGAAACACAAACATAGACTGCCCACCCCAACTCACGCCCTGACCATACTAAATGTTACAGATACAGGTATCCTGTGTGTGTGTATCCTGTGTTCTTTTCTCTCCTTCTCCCCTCACAGGTGAAAATCATCACTCCCCAATCAGTCAACCATCAATCAGAAGACACACCTCCTCCTATTTCCTACCCTAACACAGTTCCTTTCCCTTGGTTTAAAAAACCCATCATTTGTTTGCTCTAGAGCTCAATCTCTCTGTAAATGCCATGTCTGTAGGTCTCTGTGTTTCACTCTCGCTTTGTGTCTTAACCTCTCTTTTGTTTGAGCACCTCCATAGCACTTTGTCATCACCTGTGAGTATTGTTTTTGGATATGGTGTTTGTTTGTTGCTGGTGGGAAAAGGGGGAAACCAAGACAAGTCGCCCATGGGCATACACTACCCGTAGGTGAACTTTGTTAAATACACTAGTTAGAACTGGGCGGACCACCCACTATATTTTTGGTTAGTTAGTTAGCTGTTGTTAAAGTAGGCTAGTCTAGCTTAGGGGTGTTTTTGTATATTTATTGTTTCTTTCCTTGGGTCCAGCTCAGCCCCTTTTCCTGCTTCCCCCCCATTACCGTGTGTTTTATAAATAAACCTGGAGTTTGATGGTAGATTTCTGTTGTCGTGGTTATTTCGTTCACACTTTTACTTTGTCACAATTATAATTTGCATGAGTTATGTTACGGGTCTCATTACCATCCCCCCTAGACTGTCGGGCCAAAAGGGATTCGTAACATAAGTGGGGGCTCATCCGGGATCTGTCATAACTGACACCCATGCCGCTCATGTAGATTGTTGACAGTGGTATAGTTCAGTGTTGAGCGTCATAGCTGAAGTAGCATTAGTGTTTGCTATTTTTGTTGGCTCTTGTGAAGTAGTGTAAAATGACTACTTTTGAGTTGAAGTCCTTACTGGATAACCCTTCGTGGGAGGTTTTTGACAAATGTCGTAGAGTTGATTTAATGACCTTGGCTGACCATTATTCAGTATCGATTCCGCAGAGTTTAGTTAAGGCGGCGGTTAAACAGCTAGTATTAAATGTATTGTTGGAAGAGCAGGTGCTTGTGTTACCGCTGCCTGAGTCTACTACCCCTGTAGGGGATGTTGCTGCTCCTGTAAGCCCATTGGTGTCTGACAATGAGGGAGAGGCTAAAACACCAGCCACATTGTCCCGTTTTGATCCACTCTCCCCACTGATGCCAGGAGGGATGTCCGTTTAGCACAGTTCCAACTGGAGGTGGAAGAGAGAGCCCAAATTAGGCGAGAGACTCTCCAGTTGGAGATGTGTAAAATTGAGGCAGAAAAAGAACGAGAACAACGGCAGTTGGAGATGTGTAAAATTGAGGCAGAAAAAGAACGAGAACAAAGGCAGTTGGAGTTCAAAATGCGCCAGATGGAACTGGAGGCAGAGACAGCAAGGCTAGCCTTCGTTCCTACTGTGCCTGTTTGTGAGCCGTCCTCACCTGCTGTGTCCTCAAACACGTTTGACATTAGTAGGCAGATTGCCTTAGTACCTTTGTTCAGAGAGTCAGAGGTTGACTCCTATTTTTGTGTATTTGAGCGTATAGCCGTAGCATTGAAATGGCCTGAAGAGGTATGGTGTCTATTACTTCAGTGTAAATTAACTGGTAAAGCCCAAGAGGTTTTGTCAGCGCTACCTCTAGAGGACAGTTTGAATTATGAAGCGGTCAAAGCTACTGTTCTTCGTGCCTATGAGCTTGTGCCTGAGGCATACCGACAGAGATTTAGGTCTCATAGAAAGTCTTCTAGTAAGACTTATGTGGAATTTGCTAGAGACAAGGGAAATCTGTTTGATAAATGGCATGCTGCTAGTAAGGTAACTGATTTCAACTCTCTCCGGGAGTTAATCTTGTTGGAAGAGTTTAAAAATTGCTTACCCGAACGCATTGTAGTTTACCTAAACGAACAGAAAGTATCCTCCCTGGCAGAAGCGTCTGTGTTGGCAGACGAGTTTGTGTTGACGCACAAGAGTGTGTTTTCGGCTCAAACTGAGAGTAGAGCCACTGAGTTTCCTACCTTTAGCCCTAGTCGGCCAGCAGTAGTATATCAAGCACGCCAGAAGAATGAGCGTCCCTGTTTCTATTGTCATAATGTAGGACATATGATTAATGATTGTTTCCTGCTTAAACGCAAACAAGGGATGCCTCTTCGTGCCAAGCCACCAACAGGTGTTGCTCTAATTCGTACGGTTGTGAGGTCTGCAACAAAACAGGTGCCTCAGGGTAACTGTAGTTTGAAAGTCTCAGTCCCCGACCGCAGTTATGAACCATTCAGTTTCGAGGGGTTTGTGTCCCTAACGAATGACGAAGCGTCTCAGCGACCGGTTAAAATCCTTAGAGATACTGGTGCGGCGCAGTCGTTTATATTGTCTGATGTGTTGCCCTTATCTGACGATACATACTGTGGTTCCAGTGTGTTAGTGCAGGGTATTGAAATGGGTTTTGTCCCAGTGCCATTGCACTTTGTGAAAGTACACTCTGAGTTAATCAGTGGAATATTCAGAGTGGGGGTACGTCCTATGTTGCCAGTGAAAGGTGTGACCTTTATAATGGGTAACGATATTGCCGGAGGAAAGGTAGTACCCGTATTGGAAGTATTGGATAAAAGTGACCACTCTCTCTCGAATGAGCTGGCACAGAGTTATCCACATGTGTTCCCCGCTTGTGCTGTCACTCGTGCTCAGGCACTACAAGAGGGTGACGTGATAGATTTGTCGAACACTGTTCTGTTCAAAGAGGTTGATCAAGAAGATGGATTGTGTGATACCTCTGAGAAGCTGATCACCTCTGACAAACAGCCCAGGAAAGAATCAAAGAACGTTGAACTTATTGCTGAGGCAATACAGTTACCAGTCACTCGTGAGCAGCTGATTGCTAACCAAAAGGTTGACAACAAGCTTGCTACATGTTTTTCTAGTGTTGTCTCATTGGAAGATGTGAAGAAGAAGAACGTGGCTTACTTCATTGATGGTAATCTCCTCAATCTCCTCAATTACGCACCGTGTGTCAAGCGCCTATCACCGAGAGTCTCAGGGTGCGCTTGAAAGATGGCACCAGACACTCAAGTCTATGCTACGTAAATATTGTTTGGAATCTGAGAAAGATTGGGATGAGGGAGTTCCTCTAGTTTTGTGTGCTGCTCGTGAAACTGTGCGAGTCCCTAGGTTTCAGCCCGGCTGAACTAGTGTTTGGTCATACAGTGAGAGGACCAATGAAAGTCCTTAAAGAACAGTTCTTGTCCCAAGAGTTCTGTACAGGAGACGAGAATGTGTTGGACTACGTTAGTCGCTTTCATGAGCACCTACACCGCTGATAATGTGTTTGCGGATGCTTTATCTTGTGTGTAAATTATTTTTTAAATGTTTTGGTTGACCTTGTTATTGTTGTGAGTATTCATTGTAATACTGTGATCGCAATCCCCCCTAGGGTTGCTCTTTTAAGGGTGGGAGTGTTACAGGTATCCTGTGTGTGTGTATCCTGTGTTCTTTTCTCTCCTTCTCCCCTCACAGGTGAAAATCATCACTCCCCAATCAGTCAACCATCAATCAGAAGACACACCTCCTCCTATTTCCTACCCTAACACAGTTCCTTTCCCTTGGTTTAAAAACCCCATCATTTGTTTGCTCTAGAGCTCAATCTCTCTGTAAATGCCATGTCTGTAGGTCTCTGTGTTTCACTCTCGCTTTGTGTCTTAACCTCTCTTTTGTTTGAGCACCTCCATAGCACTTTGTCATCACCTGTGAGTATTGTTTTTGGATATGGTGTTTGTTTGTTGCTGGTGGGAAAAGGGGGAAACCAAGACAAGTTGTCCATGGGCATACACTACCTGTAGGTGAACTTTGTTAAATACACTAGTTAGAACTGGGCGGACCACCCACTGTATTTTTGGTTAGTTAGTTAGCTGTTGTTAAAGTAGGCTAGTCTAGCTTAGGGGTGTTTTTGTATATTTATTGTTTCTTTCCTTGGGTCCAGCTCAGCCACTTTTCCTGCTTCCCCCCCATTACCGTGTGTTTTATAAATAAACCTGGAGTTTGATGGTAGATTTCTGTTGTCGTGGTTATTTCGTTCACACTTTTACTTTGTCACAATTATAATTTGCATGAGTTATGTTACAGGTCTCATTACCATCCCCCCCTAGACTGTCGGGCCAAAAGGGATTCGTAACACTAAATAAAGACAAAAACAAAGGAAATAAAGGTCAGAACGTGACACATGCTCAGTACAGCTTCTTAGGAACCTCACCATACAACACGCACACACACACACACACACACACACACAAGTTGTCATGATTAAACCAGAGGATGTTGTTTTGATCTTGACAACTTGTGTGTGTTTGTTGTATGGTGAGGTTCCTAAGAAGCTGTCCTGAACTGGCCCTCTTCATTTTACTTCGCCAAGAAGACAATAATAACATAGAGGTAAACAAACTTCACTGCAGAAGTTCAGAAGTGATGTTCTTGTTGTTTTTGAAGTAAAAAGATGGAAAGTCATCGGAGATGGCAGCAGCTTTTATGCAATATTTTATACATTAATAGCTCAGGAAATGTTTTGTGTCATTACATACAGTACAGCCGGGAAGAACTATTGGATATCAGAGCGGCGGTAACTCACCAATGCGCCCGCTGTCTTCCAGGCTCTGGTCAACTATGTAAGCCGGGACATGTTGAATCGTTTTGCTTTGTCTACCTTGACGACATCCTGGTTCTCTCTCGTTCTGCCCAGGAACACATTCTTCATGTTCGACAGGTCCTTCAGCGCCTCCTGGAGAATCAGTTGTTTGTAAAAGCTGAGAAGTGTGAGTTCCACCCCTCCACTATCTCCTTTATGGGATACATCATCGCTGAAGGGAATGTTCAGATGGATCCGGAATAGGTGAAAGTGGTGGTGGATTGGCCCCAGCCCAAGTCCAGGGTGCAGCTACAACGGTTTCTGGGGTTTGCTCATTTCCACCGCCGTTTCATTCGGGGCTGCAGCAACCCCTCTCTGCACTCACCTCTCCTAAGGAACCGTTCACATGGTCTCCAGCAGCGGGCAAGGGTTTTGGGGATCTAAAGAAGCGATTCCCTACTGCCCCCATCCTCATCCATCCAGACCCGCCTCGTCAGTTTGTGGTGGAGGTTGATGCTTTCGACGTGGGAGTAGGGGCCGTCCTTTCCCAGTGATCTGTCCAGGACCAAAAGCTTCATCCCTGTGCCTTCATGTCCCATCGTCTCAACCCTGTGGAGAGGAACTATGACGTTGGGTAGCGGGAACTCCTAGTTGTTAATATGGCTCTGTAGAAGTGGAGACACTGGCTGGAAGGGGCGGAACATCCATTTTTGGTATGGACGAACCATAACAATTTAGAATACCTCCGCACTGCCAAGCGCCTCAACCCAAGGCAAGCTCGTTGGGCTCTGTTATTTACCAGGTTCAATTTCACCATCTCCTACCGCCCAGGGTCCAAAAACGTGAAGCCGGGCGCTCTCTCCCCTCTGTACAGTTCCACTGCCACTCCCTCTGAATCTGAGACCATCCTCCCTGCCTCATGCTTGATGGCTTCGGTTGTTTGGGGTACTGAGGCTCTGGTCCGCAAGGCCTAACGGACCCTGATGGGGGCCCGGCTAACCGGATGTTCGTTCCTGATTCGGCCCGCGTCAGGTCCTGGAATGGGCTCACTCCTCCAGGCTTACTTGTCATCCTGGTGATCGTTGTGCCCTGGCTTTCCTCTGACAACGCTTCTTGTGGCCCACAATGGCTCCTGATGTCTCCGCGGCAAGCTCCATCTGGCCTTTTTCAGTCACTCCCTGTCCCTCATATTTCCCTCAATTTTGGCACTGGGCTTCCCCCGTCAGATGGTATCACCACCCCATCAGATGGTATCACCACCCCGTCAGATGGTATCACCACCCTGTCAGATGGTATCACCACCCCGTCAGATGGTAACACCACCCCGTCAGATGGTAACACCACCCCGTCAGATGGTAACACCACCCGTCCGATGGTAACACCACCCCGTCAGATGGTAACACCACCCCGTCAGATGGTAACACCACCCCGTCAGATGGTAACACCACCTCGTCAGATGGTAACACCACCTCGTCAGATGGTAACACCACCCCGTCAGATGGTAACACCACCCCGTCAGATGGTATCACCACCCCGTCAGATGGTAACACCACCCCGTCAGATGGTAACACCACCCCGTCAGATGGTATCACCACCCCGTCAGATGGTATCACCACCCCGTCAGATGGTATCACCACCCCGTCAGATGGTATCACCACCCCGTCAGATGGTATCACCACCCCGTCAGATGGTATCACCACCCCGTCAGATGGTATCACCACCCCGTCAGATGGTATCACCACCCCGTCAGATGGTATCACCACCCCGTCAGATGGTAAGATGGTATCACCACCCCGTCAGATGGTATCACCACCCCTGTCAGATGGTATCACCACCCCTGTCAGATGGTATCACCACCCCTGTCAGATGGTATCACCACCCCGTCAGATGGTATCACCACCCCGTCAGATGGTATCACCACCCCGTCAGATGGTATCACACCACCCCGTCAGATGGTATCACCATCAGATGGTACACCACCCCGTCAGATGGTAACACCACCCAGTCAGATGGTATCACCACCCCGTCAGATGGTAAGATGGTAACACCACCCCGTCAGATGGCAACACCACCCCGTCAGATGGCAACACCACCCCGTCAGATGGTAACACCACCCCGTCAGATGGTATCACCACCCTGTCAGATGGTATCACCACCCCGTCAGATGGTATTCACCACCCAGTCAGATGGTAACACCACCCCGCCAGATGGTAACACCACCCCGTCAGATGGTATCACCACCCCGTCAGATGGTATCACCACCCCTGTCAGATGGTATCACCACCCCGTCAGATGGTAACACCACCCCGTCAGATGGTATCAAAACCCCGTCAGATGGTATCACCACCCCGTCAGATGGTATCACCACAGTCAGATGGTAACACCACCCCGTCAGATGGTAACACCACCCCGTCAGATGGTAACACCACCCCGTCAGATGGTATCACACCACCCCGTCAGATGGTATCACCACCCCGTCAGATGGTATCACCACCACCCCGTCAGATGGTATCACCACCCCGTCAGATGGTAACACCACCCCGTCAGATGGTAACACCACCCCGTCAGATGGTAACACCACCCCGTCAGATGGTATCACCACCCCGTCAGATGGTATCACCACCCCCTGTCAGATGGTATCACCACCCCTGTCAGATGGTATCACCACCCCTGTCAGATGGTAACACCACCCCGTCAGATGGTAACACCACCCAGTCAGATGGTATCACCACCCCGTCAGATGGTAAGATGGTAACATCCCGTCAGATGGACCCCGTCAGATGGCAACACCACCCCGTCAGATGGTAACACCACCCCGTCAGATGGTATCACCACCCCGTCAGATGGTATCACCACCCCCTGACAGATGGTATCACCACCCCTGACAGATGGTATCACCACCCCGTCAGATGGTAACACCACCCCGTCAGATGGTAACACCAGATCCCGTCAGATGGTATCACCACCCCGTCAGATGGTAACACCACCCCGTCAGATGGTAACACCATCCCGTCAGATGGTCAGATGGTATCACCACCCCGTCAGATGGTATCACCACCCCGTCAGATGGTACCACACCACCCCGTCAGATGGTAACACCATCAGATGGTATCACCACCCAGTCAGATGGTATCACCACCCCGTCAGATGGTAACACCACCCCGTCAGATGGTATTAACACCACCCCGTCAGATGGTAACACCACCCCGTCAGATGGTAACACCACCCCGTCAGATGGTAACAACACCCCCCGTCAGATGGTAACACCCCCCGTCAGATGGTAACCCCCCGTCAGATGGTAACACCCCCCGTCAGATGGTAACACCACCCCGTCAGATGGTAACACCCCCCGTCAGATGGTAACACCACCCCGTCAGATGGTAACACCACCCCGTCAGATGGTAACACCACCCCGTCAGATGGTAACACACCATCAGATGGTATCACCACCCCGTCAGATGGTAACACCACCCCGTCAGATGGTAACACCACCCCGTCAGATGGTATCACCACCCCGTCAGATGGTAACACCACCCCGTCAGATGGTAACACCACCCCGTCAGATGGTAACACCGTCCCCGTCAGATGGTAACACCACCCTGTCAGATGGTAACCACCCCAGATCAGATGGTAACACCACCCCATCAGATGGTAACACCACCCCGTCAGATGGTAACACCACCCCGTCAGATGGTAACACCACCCCGTCAGATGGTAACACCACCCCGTCAGATGGTAACACCACCCCCCGTCAGATGGTAACACCCCGTCCCCGTCAGATGGTAACACCACCCCCCCCCGTCAGATGGTAACACCACCCCGTCAGATGGTAACACCCCCCGTCAGATGGTAACACCCCCCCGTCAGATGGTAACACCACCCCGTCAGATGGTATCACCACCCCCCAGATGGTATCACCAGTCAGATGGTAACAGACCACCCCCGTCAGATGGTAACACCATCAGATGGTATCACCACCCAGTCAGATGGTATCACCACCCCGTCAGATGGTAACACCACCCCGTCAGATGGTATTCCACCCCGTCAGATGGAGATGGTAACACCCCCGTCAGATGGTAACACCCCCCGTCAGATGGTAACACCCCGTCAGATGGTAACCCCCCGTCAGATGGTAACACCACCCCGTCAGATGGTAACACCACCCCGTCAGATGGTAACACCATCAGATGGTAACCCAGTCAGATGGTATCACCACCCCGTCAGATGGTAACACCACCAGATGGTAACACCCCCGTCAGATGGTAACACCACCCCGTCAGATGGTAACACACCCCGTCAGATGGTAACACCACCCCGTCAGATGGTAACACCACCCCGTCAGATGGTCAGATGGTAACACCACCCTGTCAGATGGTAACACCATCAGATGGTAACACCACCCCATCAGATGGTAACACCACCCCGTCAGATGGTAACACCACCCCGTCAGATGGTAACACCACCCCGTCAGATGGTAACACCCCCCGTCAGATGGTAACACCCCCGTCAGATGGTAACACCCCCCGTCAGATGGTAACACCGTCAGATGGTAACACCCCCGTCAGATGGTAACACCCCCGTCAGATGGTAACACCACCCCGTCAGATGGTATCACCACCCCGTCAGATGGTAACACCACCCCGTCAGATGGTATCACCACCCCGTCAGATGGTAACACCACCCCGTCAGATGGTATCACCACCCCGTCAGATGGTAACACCACCCCGTCAGATGGTATCACCACCGTTCTGACAGTGGTGGATAGTTTTCCAAAGCTGCTCATTTCATCCCTCTTCCTAAGTTACCTTCGGCTAAGGAGATGGCCCAGGTCATGGTACAGCATGTGTTCCGAATCCATGGACTCCCGGTCGACATGGTATCGGTTCGGGGTCCTCAGTTTTCGTCCCGATTCTGGATGGCGTTCTGAATCCTTTTCGGGTTGTCGGCCAATCTGTCCTCCAGGTTTCATCCCTAATCCAACGGCCAGTCAGAGCGAGCCAATCAAGACATGGAGATGACACTTTGGTGTCTCGTTGCTTGTAACCCCACCACCTGGAGCCATCAACTGGTCTGTGTGGAATATGCTGGGAACACTCTTCCCTGCTCAGCTACTGGACTCTCCCCCTTTGAATGCACTGAGGGTATCAGCCTCCACTCTTCCCAAATCAAGCAGTTGAGGTCAACATACCCTCCACCCAGATGTTCGTCCGCCACCGGACTCTGGCTTCCCGCTATCGGGTCAGGCACAGGGTATGTTTGTCCACACGGGACCTTCTCCTCTGGGTGGAATCCCACAAACTTTCCCCCGTTTCACTGGTCCTTTCCCCATTTCTAGAGTCTTCAGTCCCACTGCTGTACGCCTGCTGTTACCCCGTACCCTCCGTGTTCACCCTAGTTTTCATGCATCCAAGATTAAGCCCTTGTCACACAGTCCTTTGTCTTCTGATTCTAGGCCCGTCCCTCCCCCAGCCAGCGTACATGGTGAGACGCCTCCTGAGGGTTCAACCACTGGGCAGGGGTTTCCAGGAACAATGGTTACGGGTGGGAAAGTATGATTCTCAGAGACAACGAACAACACCTGCCTCTGGTTGAGAACCATACCAGGCCAAACACATAAACACAACCTAGAAAAACGAACATAGACTGCCCACCCCAACTCACGCCCTGACCAACTAACACAAAGACAAAATAAAGGAACTAGGGTCAGAACGTGACAACTATAATCTATTCTGTTCTATTCTACTCTACTATAATCTATTCTGTCCTACTCTACTATAATCTGTTCTATTCTATTCTATTCTACTATACTCTACTATAATCTATTCTGTTCTACTCTACTATAATCTGTTCTGCTCTATTCCACTCTACTCTACTCTACTATAATCTATTCTGTTCTATTCTACTCTACTATAATCTATTCTGTTCTATTCTATTATACTCTACTCTACTATAATCTATTCTGTTATACTCTACTCTACTATATTCTACTCTACTATAATCTATTCTGTTCTATTCTACTCTACTCTACTCTCCCTCTGGTGGTGCTGGTAGGTAGCATGATCATGTCTAGTGGTCCGGAGACTGATGTCCTGTATATTGGTGTAGTGTAGTGTAGTATGTCCTGTATAATGGTGTAGTGCGGTGTGGTGTAGTATGTCCTGTATATTGGTGTAGTGAAGTGTAATGTAGTGCAGTATGTCTTGTATATTGGTGTAGTATGTCCTGTATAATGGTGTAGTGCAGTGTGGTGTGGTATGTCCTGTATATTGGTGTAGTGTAGTGGGGTATGTCCTGTATATTGGTGTTGTGTAGTGTAGTATGTCCTGTATAATGGTGTAGTGCGGTGTGGTGTAGTATGTCCTGTATATTGGTGTAGTGAAGTGTAATGTAGTGCAGTATGTCTTGTATATTGGTGTAGTGTGGTGTAGTATGTCCTGTATATATGTCCTGTATATTGGTGTAGTGAAGTGTAATGTAGTGCAGTATGTCTTGTATATTGGTGTGGTGTAGTATGTCCTGTATATTGGTGTAGTGAAGTGTAATGTAGTGCAGTATGTCTTGTATATTGGTGTAGTGTGGTGTAGTATGTCCTGTATAATGGTGTAGTGCGGTGTGGTGTAGTATGTCCTGTATATTGGTGTAGTGAAGTGTAATGTAGTGCAGTATGTCTTGTATATTGGTGTGGTGTAGTATGTCCTGTATAATGGTGTAGTGCAGTGTGGTGTGGTATGTCCTGTATATTGGTGTAGTGTAGTGGGGTATGTCCTGTATATTGGTGTAGTGTGGTATGTCCTCTATATTGGTGTAGTGTAGTGTGGTATGTCATGTATATTGGTGTGGTATGTCCTCTATATTGGTGTAGTGTAGTGTGGTATGTCCTGCATATTGGTGTAGTGTAGTGTGGTATGTCCTCTATATTGGTGTAGTATGTCCTGCCGGTCCCATCTGGTTGAGTGTAAATGGTTATGACTCTCCTCCCTCCCACTGTTCCTGACTGCTGCTGTCTGTCACTGCAGACAGGTAGCCCTACACAAACACACACACACACACACACACGTGCGCACACACACACACACACACACACACACACAGAAACAAACAGGGAAAATAAATAAACATAAATATTGGTTGTATTTACAACGATGTGTGTTCTTCACTGGTTGCCCTTTTCTTGTGGCAACAGGTCACAAATCTTGCTGCTGTGATGTCACACCGTGGTATTCGAGGAGACTTTCTTTTGTCTTTCCAACGAGGCGAAGTACTATGACTGCACCACTAATCTCGACAAAAGGCGCAACATTCAGAGAAATTCACAATTTAGGGTAATGTTAAGCAGTTAAGTTCTGTTTGATAACTGGATGGATTTAGTCTGTTTACAACCATTTCTCAACAGCCATTTTCCATCGAGCTAGTTGGTCATCTACATGTTGCTTGGTATACATGCAGTTCAGTGGAGGCTGCTGAGGGGAGGAGGGCTCATAATAATGTCTGGAATGGAGTAAATGGAATGGTTCCGTATCTAACGTGCGTGTGTTTGATACGTGTATTTAACTATAAGTTAAACCTGATCAATCAAATGGATAGGTGCAAGCAATTATGGTAATTCAAAATAACCTTAACTAGGTGTCTTCGCTAGACACAGAGAGAGGGGGGAGACAGACAGAGAGAGAGATGGAGAGAGGAACAGAGAGAGGGGGAGACAGACACAGAGAGAGGGAGGAGACAGACACAGAGAGAGGGAGGAGACAGACACAGAGAGGTGGGAGACAGACACAGAGAGAGGGGGAGACAGACACAGTGAGAGGGGGAGACAGACAGAGAGAGAGGGGGAGACAGACAGAGAGAGAGGGGGAGACAGACAGAGAGAGAGGGGGAGACAGACAGAGAGAGAGGGGGAGACAGACACAGAGAGAGGGGGAGACAGACACAGAGAGAGGGGGAGACAGACACAGAGAGAGGGGGAGACAGACAGAGAGAGAGGGGGAGACAGACAGAGAGAGAGAGGGGGGAGACAGACAGAGAGAGAGAGGGGAGACAGACAGAGAGAGAAAGACAGCATTGCAAATGTACTTAGACTTGAGTATTTCCATAACTCTTCTCTTCTAACTTGTTAGGAAGGATGGCCAGACACACAGGACGGTGATTTTTACTAAGGAGGAGGTCGTGCTGAACGAGATTCATGCAGGCCATTTCGGAGTGAAGCATATGATTGCCAAAATCAACCTACGCTTCATCTGACGGGGAATTGCCAAAGAGGTGGACAGCTGGGCAAGTGAAATAACCTTGTGTTTATCATTCACATTCTATTATATCTGAAATTATTAGGATTTCAATGAATGTCATATCAGAGAGCACACAATGTTTACATTTGTCACTTTTTGCTTAAAGGTCAGTACCCTGTCTAGCCTGCCAGAAGTTTGAGAGTGTGAAGACTGTGGCACTGGAGTTGAAGCCCGTCAAAGTTGTGTCACCATGGCACATGATCAGTAAGTGTCCCAATTCAAATTTTGCCCTGATAAGTTGTTTTGTAATGGTTGCTTTATTTGACCACACCAGAGTTCAATATTACAGAATGTGTGTGTATGTGCCATTATCCTTACAAATATGAACATCTGCATACTGTATGACAGATATAGGTAAGAATAAAGTAATCTTCTCTCTAACACTAAATGTTATGGCTGGACCTGATCGGACCCTTCATGACATCCAGGAATGGCAACCGCTAGTGTCTGCCCGGTGACCAATCACTTTACCAAGTGGGTGGTGGCAATACCCATTAAGGTCAGTAAAGGAAGAGAACGTGTTTAACTCGGTACTGTTTCGTTTAACATTAAAAGGGGTCCTTGGTACCAAAAATAGATGTAGTTTTGTATGATACCATCAAGGACGAGACTGGTGAGGCCACCTCCAAGGCGATGATGGATATCTTCAACGCCCACGGTTCTCCTGAGGTCATCTTGAGTGACCGAGGTCATGAACGCTGGAACAAGGTACGGATGTTATAGGTTATATTCTGTCACCAATGGTTCATTTTATTCATTTTTTACAATTTGATTTTGTTTCTCCATGGTAAATAAGACAGATAAGATATATTTCAATATCTTACAATGTCAATAGATATCGCTTTCCTACCCCCTCCTCCAGGTTTGGTGAATGGACCAACCAGAACCTCAAGACCGCCATGGTCAAGTCCCTTAAATGGTACCGGGAAGGGTGGGCGAACACAACAGCAGCATCCAGATGTCCACCGAGTAGGGACGGGAGCCGCAGCTGTGGACTGAGGTAAACAATGCAATTGTATATACAGTTATTGCTTATACTGTAGTCTTTCAAAGTTGTGATTGACTTAGTGTTGTTGTTTGTCTATTACTATTTTTGTAAAACATACTTTCAGATCACTGAAACCCCAACTGATGTGATGGAAGTTGTCGAACCAGATCAGAACGCCTTCAAGGACCACCTTTAGACACAGACTGAGAAGGATATGTTGTCTCTCTTGTTGTGATGTGTGTTTTATACATATATATATATATATATATATTTACAATGACGGCCTACCAGAAGGCCTCAAGCGGGGATGGGGGCTGTGCTAAAAAATATACACATACATATATATATATATATATATGTATGTGTATTTTTTTTTACAATGACGGCCTTTTGGTAGGTCGTCATTGTAAATAAGGATTTGTTCTTAGCTGACTTGCATAGTGAAATAAAGGTAAAAAAAATATATAAATATATATTTATATATAAATGTACCTCTTCAATTTACCTCTCCAAATGACTTTAGGACCATCGACCGTCCGAGCCCCCCAGGCGTTATCCCATCCACCAGAACCAGTGAGTTCTGATCAGTGTTGAAAAGTACATATCTATAACACTACACTAATCCATCAAATGTTCTCCCAGGAAAGTGTAACCTGTGTGTTTGCTTGTTTACGTCTCTGTCTCCCTTTAACTCTGCTCCTGTTCTCCAGGACCTAGCGGTTCTGCCCAACACCCAGTCATAGATCCACCTGAAGTCCTCCATTACCAACCACCCTCCAACTTTTCATTACATCATCTACAGCTACTGTTATTGTCATGTTGTAATTATCTGCTCAGAAAGTGTTATTGCTCTGTCATACTGGGCACCTACACAGATTCACTGCAAACACTCAGAACAAAGAGAGCAGCAGTGCGGAGACATTGCAGTCTCCCTCTACAAGTCCCCCTTCCAAGACTGGCTGCCTGTTGAGAACAAGTGACAGGCAGAACCTCCCACCCAGACAGCATCCACCTTCTCTATTCCACACACAAGAATTCAGTATTTTAGTCTGATTGCCATGTGAGTGTAGGACAAATCTGTGAAAAGAAATACATAACTCAACTGTACCAACAAAATATCAACGTTTATGGATTAAAACCGTAAATATTGCCAGGTTGGTTTTCACAGCTGTTTCACATTATTGTAAGTTGTAAGGTATCATTTGATGGTATTTATTTGTTCCACATTATACATTGTTGTATCCTAGGACCTACAACATATATATTCAACCACAAGGGGGTACTAAAGAGTTATGCGAGATAGAAAAAAAATGAATGATAATAGATGACTGGGTGAAATTATTTTTATTTCAGTGTAGACAAGAGAAGGGCAGGTTACAGTATAAACATGCCTGCCAGACAAGCCAGTGTACGAATCAAACATATTTGCATATGAATGGAGTGTAAATGAGTTTACTTTGTTATCTATAAGGTAAGTAACAATGTGTCAAGTAGATTACACATAGCAGCGTTTTAAGACATGGATTTCTTGTTGTTGTTAGCAAAACAAAACTTGCTTAAACAGCGTCACGGAAATCAGCCTTGTTTGCATAGCGGTGATGAAAATAATGGAATTTAGGCTGTAATGATCTCCAAAATTCAAATCATTTAATTTTTAGTCCAATATATGCATAGTTTTTCATTGTGCGCTCTAGGGCAAAGGTGTCTGGATGGAATATGTATTTGTGGTCCTGGCAACTGGACATTTTTTGGAACACCTTTATTTTTGTCTTACTGAGATTTACTGTCAGGGCCAAGATCTGACAGAATCTGTGCAGAAGATCAAGGTGCTGCTGATGGCCTTCCTTGGTTGGGGACAGGTGCACCAGATCAACAGCAAACAGTAGACATGTGACTTCAGATTATAGTAGGTAGACCTATAGATGCCGACAGTAGGGAGGCCTATAGATGACTGTAGTGACAAAAGGCCTATAGATGACTGTATGAAGGCCTATAAATGATTGTATGGAGGCCTATAAATGATTGTATGGAGGCCTATAAATGATTGTATGGAGGCCTATAAATGATTGTATGGAGGCCTATAAATGATTGTATGGAGGCCTATAAATGATTGCATGGAGGCCTATAAATGATTGTATGGAGGCCTATAGATGACTGTACAGAGGACTATAGATGACTGTAGTGACAAAAGGCCTATAGTTGACTGTATGAAGGCCTATAAATGATTGTATGGAGGCCTATAAATGATTGTATGAAGGCCTATAAATGATTGTAGGTAGGTCTATAGATGACTGTAGGGATGCCTATAGATGACTGTATGGAGGCCTATAGATGACTGTATGGAGGCCTATAGATGACTGTAGGGAGACCAATAGATGACTGTATGAAGGCCTATAGATGAATGTATGGAGGCCTATAGATGACTGTAGGGAGGCCTATAGATGACTGTATGGAGGCCTATAGATGACTGTATGGAGGCCTATAGATGACTGTAGGGAGACCAATAGATGACTGTATGAAGGCCTATAGATGAATGTATGGAGGCCTATAGATGACTGTAGGGAGGTCTATAGATGACTGTATGGAGGCCTATAGATGACTGTAGGGAGACCAATAGATGACTGTAGGGAGGTCTATAGATGACTGTATGGAGGCCTATTGATGATTGTAGGGAGACCAATAGATGACTGAATGGAGGCCTATAGATGATTGTAGGGAGGTCTATAGGTGATTGTATGGAGGCCTATAGATGACAGTAGGGATGCCTATAGATGACTGTATGGAGGCATATAGATAACTGTAGGGAGACCAATAGATGACTGTAGCTACAGCAGGCCTATAGATGACAGCAGGGAGGCCTATAGATGATTGTAGGGAGGACTACAGATGACTGTAGGGAGGCCTATAGATGATTGTAGGGAGGCCTATAGATGATTGTAGATAGGCCTATACATGACTGTAGGGAGGCCTAGAGATGGCAGTAGGGATGCCTATTGATGATTGTAGATAGGTCTATAGATGACTGTAGGGAGGCCTATAGATGACTGTATGAAGGCCTATAGTTGACTCTAGGGAGGTCTATAGATGACTGTAGGGAGGCCTATAGATGACTGTAGCTACAGCAGGCCTATAGATGACAGTTGGGATGCCTATAGATGATTGTAGATAGGTCTATAGATGACTGTAGGGAGGCCTATAGATGACTGTATGGAGGCCTATAGATGTCTGTATGAAGGCATATAGACGAATGTTTGGAGGCCTATAGATGACTGCACGGAGGCCTATAGATGATTGTAGGGTCGCCTATAGATGACTGTAGCTACAGCAGGCCTATAGATGACAGTAGGGATGCCTATAGATGAATATAGGGAGGCCTATAGATGACTGTACAGAGGACTATAGATGACTGTATGGAGGCCTATAGATGACTGTAGGGTCGCCTATAGATGAATGTAGGGTCGCCTGTAGATGACTGTACGGAGGCCTATAGATGACTGTAGGGTGGTATTTAGATGAGTTTATGGAGGCCTATAGATGACTGTAGGGAGGTCTTTAGATGAGTTTATGGAGGTCTATAGATGTTATCTTCCTAAAAACCTGAAACAAATGGCCAGCATCAGGGTGTTATGTAAAGCAGTTCTCTAGAGCCTCCTGACCTGTAGATTTGGACATGAAACCTCTCTCCACTCCACTCCCTTACCCCCTGCGTCCTCCCCCATCCTCACCCTACCTCCCCTTACCTCCCCCTGCCTCCCCGTCCTCAACCTACCTCCTCTTAACTCCCCTGTCTCCCCCATCCTCACCCTACCTCCCCTTATCTCCCCCTGCCTCCCCCATCCTCACCCTACCTCCACTTACCTCCCCCCTGCCTCCCCCATCCTCACCCTACCTCCCCTTACCTCCCCCTGCCTCCCCATCCTCACCCTACCTCCCCTTACCTCCCCTGCATCCCCCATCCTCACCCTACCTCCCCTTACCTCCCCCTGCCTCCCCATCCTCACCCTACCTCCCCTTACCTCCCCTGCCTCCCCCATCCTCACCCTACCTCCCCTTACCTCCCCCTGCATCACCCATCCTCACCCTACCTCCTCTTACCTCCCCCTCCCCCTCCATCCCATCCTCTCCCCCTACCTCCCCTTACCTCCCCCTGCCTCCCCATCCCCATCCTAACCCTACCTCCCCTTACCTCCCCCTGCCTCCCCCATCCTCACCCTACCTCCCCTTACCTCCCCCTGCCTCCCCCATCCTCACCCTACCTCCCCTTACCTACCCCCCTGCCTCCCCCATCCTCCCCCCCCTACCTCCCCTTACCTCCCCCTGCCTCCCCCATCCTCACCCTACCTCCCCTTACCTCCCCCTGCCTCCCCATCCTCACCCTACCTCCCCCTTACCTCCCCTGCCTCCCCATCCTCACCCTACCTCCTCCCCTTACCTCCCCCTGCCTCCCCCCCATCCTCACCCTACCTCCCCTACCCCCTGCCTCCCCCATCCTCACCCTACCTCCCCTTACCTCCCCCTGCCTCCCCCATCCTCAACCTACCTCCCCTACCCCTGCCTCCCCCATCCTCACCCTACCTCCCCTTACCTCCCCTGCGTCCCCCATCCTCACCCTACCTCCCTTACCTCCCCCTGCCTCCCCCCTCACCCTACCTCCCCATCCTCCCACTCCTTACCTCCCCTACCTACCTCCCTTACCTCCCCCTGCCTCCCCCATCCTCACCCTACCTCCCCTTACCTCCCCTGCCTCCCCATCCTCACCCTACCTCCCCCCTTACCCCCCCTGCCTCCCCCATCCTCACCCTACCCTACCTCCCCCCTCCCCCTGCCTCCCCCATCCTCATCCCTACCTCCCCTTACCTCCCCTGCCTCCCCCATCCTCACCCACCCTACCTCCCCTGCCTACCTCACCCCCTGCCTACCTCCCCATCCTCACCCTACCTCCCCTTACCTCCCCTGCCTCCCCATCCTCACCCTACCTCCCCTTACCTCCCCCTGCCTCCCCCATCCTCACCCTACCTCCCCTTACCTCCCCTACCTCCCCCTGCCTACCCCCATCCTCACCCTGCCTCCCCATCCTCACCCTACCTCCCCCTCCCCTGCCCCCCCATCCTCACCCTACCTCCCCTTACCTCCCCCTGCCTCCCCCATCCTCACCCACCCTACCTCCCCTTACCTCCCCTGCTGCCTCCCCCATCCCCCTACCACCCTACCTCCCCTTACCTCCCCCTGCCTCCCCCCCCATCCTCACCCTCCCCTCCCCTGCCTTACCCCTACCCCCCTGCCTCCCCCATCCTCACCTCCCCCCTCCCCCACCTCCCCTTACCTCCCCCTGCCTCCCCCATCCTCACCCTACCTCCCCTTACCTCCCCCATCCTCACCCTACCCCCCATCCTCTCCCCCATCCTACCTCCCTTACCTCCCCTGCCTCCCCATCCTCACCCTACCTCCCCTTACCTCCCCCTGCCTCCCCCATCCTCACCCTACCTCCCCTTACCTCCCCCTGCCTCCCCATCCTCACCCTACCTCCCCTTACCTCCCCTGCCTCCCCCATCCTCACCCTACCTCCCCTTACCTCCCCCTGCCTCCCCATCCTCACCCTACCTCCCCTTACCTCCCCCTGCCTCCCCCATCCTCACCATCCCTACCTCCCCCCTCCCCATCCTACCTCCCCTTACCTCCCCCTGCCCCCATCCTCACCCTACCTCCCCTTACCTCCCCCTGCCTCCCCCATCCTCACCCTACCTCCCCTTACCTCCCCCTGCCTCCCCATCCTCACCCTACCTCCCCTTACCTCCCCTGCCTCCCCCATCCTCACCCTACCTCCCCTTACCTCCCCCTGCCTACCCCATCCTCCCCATCCTCACCCTCCCCACCTCCCCCTGCCTCCCCATCCTCACCCTACCTCCCCTTACCTCCCCCTGCCTCCCCCATCCTCACCCTACCTCCCCTTACCTCCCCTGCCTCCCCATCCTCACCCTACCTCCCCTTACCTCCCCCTGCCTCCCCCATCCTCACCCTACCTCCCCTTACCTCCCCCTGCCTCCCCCATCCTCACCCTACCTCCCTTACCTCCCCCTGCCTCCCCCATCCTCACCCCCTCCCCTTACCTCCCCCTGCCTCCCCCCCCATCCTCACCCTACCTCCCCTTACCTCCCCTGCCTCCCCCCCCATCCTCACCCTACCTCCCCCCTTACCTCCCCCCCTCCCCCCTCCCCCCCTCCTCACCCTACCTCCCCTTACCTCCCCCTGCCTCCCCATCCTCACCCTACCTCCCCTTACCTCCCCTGCCTCCCCATCCTCACCCTACCTCCCCTTACCTCCCCCTGCCTCCCCCATCCTCCTCCCCCCTGCCTCCCCCATCCCCTACCTCCCTACCCCCTGCCCCCCATCCTCACCCTGCCTCCCCCCTCCCCTTACCTACCCCCTGCCTCCCCATCCTCACCCTACCTCCCCTTACCTCCCCCTGCCTCCCCCATCCTCACCCTACCTCCCCTTACCTCCCCTCCCCCATCCTCACCCTACCTCCCCTTACCTCCCCCTGCCTCCCCCATCCTCACCCTACCTCCCCTTACCTCCCCCTGCCTCCCCCCCATCCTCACCCTACCTCCCCTTACCTCCCCCCCCTGCCTCCCCCATCCTCACCCTACCTCCCCTTACCTCCCCTGCCTCCCCATCCTCACCCTACCCCCTACCTCCCCCTGCCCCCATCCTCACCCTACCTCCCCTCCTCCCCCTGCCTCCCCCATCCTCACCCTACCTCCCCTTACCTCCCCCCCTCCCCCATCCTCACCCTACCTCCCCTTACCTCCCCCTGCCTCCCCCATCCTCACCCTACCTCCCCCCTCCCCATCCTCACCCTACCTCCCCTACCTCCCCCTGCGTCCCCCATCCTCACCCTACCTCCCCTTACCTCCCCCTGCCTCCCCCATCCTCACCCTACCTCCCCTTACCTCCCCCTGCCTCCCCATCCCATCCCTACCTCCCCTTACCTCCCCCTGCCTCCCCATCCTCACCCTACCTCCCCTTCCTCCCCTGCCTCCCCATCCTCACCCTACCTCCCCTTACCTCCCCTGCCTCCCCCCTCACCCTACCTCCCCTGCCTCCCCATCCTCACCCTACCTCCCCTGCCTCCCCCATCCTCACCCTACCTCCCCTTACCTCCCCCTGCCTCCCCCATCCTCACCCTACCTCCCCTTACCTCCCCCTGCCTCCCCCATCCTCACCCTACCTCCCCTTACCTCCCCCTGCCTTTGGAATGTGCACGAAAGTGTGTGCTTGCATGCATGCATATGTCTGTGTGTATGTGCGTGCATGTGTGACTACGGTGTGTTTAGTAATGGGTCCCTCCTGCTGATATTGGGCCTATTTGTTTCCTCTCTGCCTGTCTCTCTCTGTGGTCTCTCTGTTTCAGGATCACCCCTCGCTGGCCCGTCCATACGTTTGGACATCATTTACGATGCCACAATAACATATGGACTTTTCATCACTCAATGGCACAAACTCTCCCTTCAATGTTACGTTTCCTCTCTCTCTCTCCTTTCCATCTTTCCCCTCTCTTTCCCTTGCGCTCTCAATCTTTCCATCTTTCCCCTCTCTTTCCCTTGCGCTCTCAATCTTTCCATCTTTCTCAGCACGCCACACATATAGCTTTTCACTGGCCTTTGCTATTGTACTCTGCATTTGACATGTTTTAGTCCTCATTTATTTTAACAGATATTTTCTATTTTATTTTCGTGATACTGTGATTGTGTTGATAACAATTGGTACATTACAGAAGATGTACAGAAGTTTACAGAAGATGTTAAGTATACTGGGTTTTCTGGGTGCATGGATAGCTTCTCCATGAAATGTATAATAAAACGCTCCCTAAGTGAGTAAAGAGTGATCGTTGAGCTTCTATTAGCACGCACACAACACACGCACACATGGCCTTGTTTTCGATTTACCATGGCGCTGCTCCAGCAATTCTATAAAGATCAAAGTGGCAGATTACAATGTTGACCTTTGCATTAGCTTGTATGTATTTAAATGTGAATGTTAGATTTTGGTGAAATAAGTCTATTTGTCGTTGAGCTGGCTGTATAGAGGACTCTGGGAGCGGAGGACAGCTTGACTACATTGGTATGGATGGAGGTGGATATCACAGGGCTCATCGGGGCTTATGGAGAAGCGTGTGCTGACCGTAGAAATAGACCGTAGAAATAGACCGTAGAAATAGAACGTAGAAATAGAACGTAGAAATAGACCGTAGAAATAGACCTTAGAAATAGACCGTAGAAATAGACCGTAGAAATAGACCGTAGAAATAGAACGTAGAAATAGAACGTAGAAATAGACCGTAGAAATAGAACGTAGAAATAGACCGTAGAAATAGAACGTAGAAATAGACCGTAGAAATAGAACGTAGAAATAGACCGTAGAAATAGACCGTAGAAATAGACCGTAGAAATAGACCGTAGAAATAGAACTGTATTAGAACTGTACATATCTCAACGGCGCTTATTCCTTCAGTCTGAACTAAAAGAAGAACAACTGTAGAAAGAAATGGAACATGTGAAAGACGATGTTTGTCAAAACGTTGTTTGTGTATCGCTGGAACACAACAGTCACACTTGGAACTTGTACATTATATGTCATAGGTCCCGTGTGGCTCAACTGGTAGAGCAACCAGCTGATTCCCACTGGGGACTACTATGAAAACAGTATGAAAATGTGTGCATTTACTGTACGTCACTGTGTCTGCTGAATTACTCAAATAAAAAAATGACTCTGACACATTGTAATAAATTAAATTATATTGAGCATAAACATTAAATCAACTCAGTAATATCTCCAACAACTCATTCCATGTCCAACTAACTATGGTGAATCCAGCTCACTAGTAAAACACAACCAAATGACACATTGTTTCTCTGGTTACCATCCACATGATGTATATAGATATGTTGCTCCTCTGTACAAGATTCCAGAGCTGTACTGATGGGTGTATGGCCCGCTGATAGATGGAGCTGTGTGATAGGTCGAAGCTTCTCATGGTTGTATTGATGTAAGGACAGTGTCTCATGGGTCTGCTTCCCTCTGTTAGCAGAGATCTATAAATCCATGCTGTGTCTCTACATAACTCCAGCACTGACGCTAGGCTAGCTAGCGCTATTCACATACTATACTGCGCATACAGAGGGACAGCCTACATCTGAAGTATACACTTCCTCAAGTAAGTATGCTGGGATATTGAACATGATTTTGTCTAGATGTGAATTATTCTAAAATCAAATATTTTTACTATGGGCGTGTGTGTGTGTGTGTGTGTGTGTGTGTGTGTGTGTGTGTGTGTGTGTGTGTGTGTGTGTGTGTGTGTGTGTGTGTGTGTGTGTGCGTGTGGTTAATATAGCGGTGCTGCAGCTCGTGTGTTCTGAATGACTCATGTTGCCCCCAGTTAGCCAGTAGAGGCCACTCACAGCATTCAGTTAAAGCCACCAGACAGAAACACTACTACTCACTATACCTACTATACTCACTATACCTACTATACTCACTATCAACTACCCACTGTCTACTGATGTTTACTGAAACAAAGACAGAGGGAGAGAGAGAGTAGACTAATGTACTTTTATTCAATTCACAAACCATTCTCAAAATGCAACCAAGTGATTTCAGTTAGCTGGGTTCACCATAGTTGATTTCACTTGGTCGCATTTTGAGAGAGAGAGAGAGAGAGAGAGAGAGAGAGAGAGAGACAGAGAGACAGAGAGACAGAGAGACAGAGAGACAGAGACAGAGAGACAGAGAGACAGAGAGAGAGAGGACCATCTATCACTGGGTGGTAAAAACAGATATATGATTTATCCATGAGTAAATATTAACTGCAGTCTGCACGATTGATCTACGGGTGAAAAATGCACCGCGTCTGGATTATAGGAGGAAGCAGAGGAGTGTGTGTGTGTGTGTTAGGCTATAGCAAAGGGAGAGCTATAAATACAGATGCTTAACATCAGAGGAACACACACAGGTATCTCTGTCTTGCTGACATATTGCTTCATTGTTTGCTTCTGCACAGAAAGATAAATATCAGGTATTATAAAACTAAATGAATCCACACAGAGAGATAAACATCAGTTATGACAGCAAAACGAATCCACACAGAAAGATAACATCAGGTATTATAAAACAAAATGAATCCACACAGAGAGATAAACATCAGGTATGACAGCAAAACGAATCCACACAGAAAGATAAACATCAGGTATTATAAAACAAAATTAATCCACACAGAGAGATAAACTTTAGGTATGACAGCAAAACTAATCCACACAGAAAGATAAACATCAGGTATGACAGCAAAACGAATCCACACAGAAATATAAACATCAGGTATTATAAAACAAAATGAATCCACACAGAGAGATAAACATCAGGTATGACAGCAAAACGAATCCACACAGAAAGAGAAAGATAAACATCAGGTATGACAACAAAACAAATCCACACAGAAATATAAACATCATGTATGACAACAAAACAAATCCACACAGAAAGATAAATATCAGGTATTATAAAACAAAATGAATCCACACAGAAAGATAAATATCAGGTATTATAAAACAAAACGAATCCACACAGAAAGATAAACATCAGGTATTATAAAACAAAACGAATCCACACAGAAAGATAAACATCAGGTATTATAAAACAAAATGAATAAACACAGAAAGATAAATATCAGGTATTATAAAACAAAATTAATCCACACAGAAAGATACACATCAGGTATTATAAAGCAAAATGAATAAACACAGAAAGATAAATAGCAGGTATTATAAAACAAAATGAATCCACACAGAAAGATAAACATCAGGTATTATTAAACAAAATGAATCCACACAGAAAGATAAGCATCAGGTATGAGAACAAAACAAATCCTCACAGAAAGATAAATATCAGGTATTATAAAACAAAATGAATCCACACAGAAAGATAAATATCAGGTATTATAAAACAAAATGAATCCACACAGAAAGATAAACATCAGGTATTATTAAACAAAATGAATCCACACAGAAGAGGCACAGTAAAACACAATATACCTCACTTGTTGAAAACCTTTAAAAACAGACTACATCAAATCTGTTGCAGCACAGCTGCAACACAACCAGGAAGGAAGGTAAGACCCAGCTGCAGACCACGTAGAAATAACATTATTTTTAAAGATCCGATAGGAGCAGGCAATAGACAGGTCAAGGCAGGCAGGGGTCAGTAAACCAGAGGTGAGGCAACGGTACCGGATGGTAGGCAGGCTCAGGGTAAACTCCAGCGGGGGGTAAAGGTCCAGGTTGGTAGGCAGGCAGGATCTGTCTGTCTGTCTGTCTGTCTGTCTGTCTGTCTGTCTGTCTGTCTGTCTGTCTGTCTGTCTGTCTGTCTGTCTGTCTGTCTGTCTGTCTGTCTGTCTGTCTGTCTGTCTGTCTGTCTGTCTGTCTCTCTCTCTCTCTCTCTCTCTCTCTCTCTCTCTCTGTCTCTGTATCTCCATGTATTACCTAGCTACTGATCCTTTTGTACTCTAATGTTGTGGTACACACATTTACTCTGTCCATTTTAATTTATATTTATGAAAATATAGATGTATTTCCACTTAATGTTTATTATCAGTTTGCAATTATCTTTCAAATCAATAAATATGTTTTGTTCAGTGCATTCAATCAAATATGTTACAATGTTATTGTCATAAAAATAGTATTTATTTTAAATAATCACTATTTTGCAGCATATTACAAAATTATTTGAAGAAAAATAATAAGTACAAAACATTTTGTTAGACACATAAAGAAAGAGTAAATGTGACTATTGCATGTTTGCTTGTGTGTGTGTGTGTATTTGTGTGTGTGTGTGTGCATGTAGGTGCGCAGGTATGTGTGTGTGTGTGCGTGCATGCGTGCGTGTGTGTGTGTGTGCGTGTGCGTGTGCGCGTGTGTGAGTGTGTGTGTGCGTGAATGCGTGTGTGTGTGTGTGTGTGTGTGTAGGTGTGTGTGTGTGCGCATAGGTGTGTATATGTCTGTGTGTGTGTGCGCCTGTTTGTGACCATGGGTGAACAGTACTTTCCGTGTGGATTTCCCTTCCTCTTACATCCTCTGACTGACTGACTGGCTGGCTGGCTGGCTAGCTGGTTGGCTGGCTGGCTGGCTGACTGGCTGAATGACTGACTGGCTGACTGACTAACTGACTGATTGACTGGCTGGCTGATTGTCTGACTGACTGGCTGATGACTGACTGGCTGACTGGCTGACTGACTGACTGGCTGACTAACTGACTGATTGACTGGCTGGCTGATTGTCTGACTGACTGGCTGACTGACTGACTGGCTGATGACTGACTGGCTGACTGACTAACTGGCTGATGACTGACTGATTGACTGGCTGGCTGATTGTCTGACTGACTGGCTGACTGACTGACTGGCTGATGACTGACTGGCTGACTGACTAACTGACTGATTGACTGGCTGGCTGACTGACTGACTGACTGATTGACTGGCTGGCTGGCTGACTGACTAACTGACTGATTGACTGGCTGGCTGGCTGACCACTACTCTTCAAGTTCAGCACTGTGGGGGGAGTGTCAATGTTCAGTCTGACCTTTAACTTGACATAACTAATTAATTCCTAAAAAATGCCCCAGTGAATACTGTACATACCTTTTTTAAAGACCAAAAAAACAAACTCATTAAAAAGATGAAAAAACAACATATATCATGTATTCAGGATATGTACTAGTACCGTTGTGTAATGTGTATCTCAAATGGCGTAACTTTGCTTACCTTTCTTTGTCCTACGTATAAAACATAAAAAGTTAAAAATAAAAAATAAGTATAAAAAATAAACTAGTATAAAAAGTATTAAAAAAAAAGTATTAAAAAAAAGTATAATAAAAAGTATAAAAAATAAACTAAGTTAACCCAGCTACCTGGGAGTTGCAGGTAGCCTAGTGGTTAGCGTGTTGGCCTAGTAACCGAAAGGTTGCAAAATCAAATCCCCGAGCTGACAAGGTAAAAATCTGTCATTCTGCCACTGAACAAGGCAGTTAACCCACTGTTCCTAGGCCATCATTGAAAATAAAAGTTTGTTCTTAACTGACATGCCTAGTTAGCATTTTCACTTTTGGATGAATAGCATGGCCAGAGTGAACTGCCTTCTACTCTGTCCCAGATACTAATATATGCATATTATTATTAGTATTGGATAGAAAAACTTTCTAAAACTGTTTGAATGATGTCTGTGAGTATAACAGAACTCATATGGCAGGCAAAAACCTGAGAAAAATCCAACCAGGATGTGGGACAGTTTTTCAAAGCTTTTCCTACCGAGTACACATTCAGATATGGATGACGTTGCACTTCAAATCAAATCAAATCAAATCAAATCAAATTTTATTTGTCACATACACATGGTTAGCAGATGTTAATGCGAGTGTAGCGAAATGCTTGTGCTTCTAGTTCCGACAATGCAGTAATAACGAGCAAGTAATCTAACTAACAATTCCAAAAAAAAAACTACTGTCTTATACACAGTGTAAGGGGATAAAGAATATGTACATAAGGATATATGAATGAGTGATGGTACAGAGCAGCATAGGCAAGATACAGTAGATGATATCGAGTACAGTATATACATATGAGATAAGTATGTAAACCAAGTGGCATAGTTAAAGTGGCTAGTGATACATGTATTACATAAGGATGCAGTCGATGATATAGAGTACAGTATCAACGTATGCATATGAGATGAACAATGTAGGGTAAGTAACATTATATAAGGTAGCATTGTTTAAAGTGGCTAGTGATATATTTACATAATTTCCCATCAATTCCCATGATTAAAGTGGCTGGAGTAGAGTCAGTGTCATTGACAGTGTGTTGGCAGTAGCCACTCAATGTTAGTGGTGGCTGTTTAACAGTCTGATGGCCTTGAGATAGAAGCTGTTTTTCAGTCTCTCGGTCCCAGCTTTGATGCACCTGTACTGACCTCGCCTTCTGGATGACAGCGGGGTGAACAGGCAGTGGCTCGGGTGGTTGATGTCCTTGATGATCTTTATGGCCTTCCTGTAGCATCGGGTGGTGTAGGTGTCCTGGAGGGCAGGTAGTTTGCCCCCGGTGATGCGTTGTGCAGACCTCACTACCCTCTGGAGAGCCTTACGGTTGAGGGCGGTGCAGTTGCCATACCAGGCGGTGATACAGCCCGCCAGGATGCTCTCGATTGTGCATCTGTAGAAGTTTGTGAGTGCTTTTGGTGACAAGCCGAATTTCTTCAGCCTCCTGAGGTTGAAGAGGCGCTGCTGCGCCTTCCTCACGATGCTGTCTGTGTGAGTGGACCAATTCAGTTTGTCTGTGATGTGTATGCCGAGGAACTTAAAACTTGCTACCCTCTCCACTACTGTTCCATCGATGTGGATGGGGGTGTTCCCTCTGCTGTTTCCTGAAGTCCACAATCATCTCCTTAGTTTTGTTGACGTTGAGTGTGAGGTTATTTTCCTGACACCACACTCCGAGGGCCCTCACCTCCTCCCTGTAGGCCGTCTCGTCGTTGTTGGTAATCAAGCCTACCACTGTTGTGTCGTCCGCAAACTTGATGATTGAGTTGGAGGCGTGCATGGCCACGCAGTCGTGGGTGAACAGGGAGTACAGGAGGGGGCTCAGAACGCACCCTTGTGGGGCCCCAGTGTTGAGGATCAGCGGGGAGGAGATGTTGTTGCCTACCCTCACCACCTGGGGGCGGCCCGTCAGGAAGTCCAGTACCCAGTTGCACAGGGCGGGGTCGAGACCCAGGGTCTCGAGCTTGATGACGAGCTTGGAGGGTACTATGGTGTTGAATGCCGAGCTGTAGTCGATGAACAGCATTCTCACATAGGTATTCCTCTTGTCCAGATGGGTTAGGGCAGTGTGCAGTGTGGTTGAGATTGCATCGTCTGTGGACCTATTTGGGCGGTAAGCAAATTGGAGTGGGTCAAGGGTGTCAGGTAGGGTGGAGGTG
Source organism: Oncorhynchus tshawytscha (assembly GCF_018296145.1). Lineage (NCBI taxonomy): Eukaryota > Metazoa > Chordata > Actinopteri > Salmoniformes > Salmonidae > Oncorhynchus > Oncorhynchus tshawytscha. Next base: position 41,618,690 of record NC_056439.1, on the reverse strand, counting down.
ATATGGTCCTTGACTAGTCTCTCAAAGCACTTCATGATGACGGATGTGAGTGCTACGGGGCGGTAGTCGTTTAGCTCAGTTACCTTAGCTTTCTTGGGAACAGGAACAATGGTGGCCCTCTTGAAGCATGTGGGAACAGCAGACTGGTATAGGGATTGGTTGAATATGTCCGTAAACACACCGGCCAGCTGGTCTGCGCATGCTCTGAGGGCGCGGCTGGGGATGCCGTCTGGGCCTGCAGCCTTGCGAGGGTTAACACGTTTAAATGTCTTACTCACTTCGGCTGCAGTGAAGGAGAGACCGCATGATTCCGTTGCAGGCCGTGTCAGTGGCACTGTATTGTCCTCAAAGCGGGCAAAAAAGTTATTTAGTCTGCCTGGGAGCAAGACATCCTGGTCCGTGACTGGGCTGGGTTTCTTCCTGTAGTCCGTGATTGACTGTAGACCCTGCCACATACCTCTTGTGTCTGAGCCGTTGAATTGAGATTCTACTTTGTCTCTGTACTGGCGCTTAGCTTGTTTGATAGCCTTGCGGAGGGAATAGCTGCACTGTTTGTATTCAGTCATGTTACCAGACACCTTGCCCTGATTAAAAGCAGTGGTTCGTGCCTTCAGTTTCACACGAATGCTGCCATCAATCCATGGTTTCTGGTTAGGGAATGTTTTAATCGTTGCTATGGGAACGACATCTTCAACGCACGTTCTAATGAACTCGCACACCGAATCAGCGTATTCGTCAATGTTGTTGTCTGACGCAATACGAAACATCTCCCAGTCCACGTGATGGAAGCAGTCTTGGAGTGTGGAGTCAGCTTGGTCGGACCAGCGTTGGACAGACCTCAGCGTGGGAGCTTCTTGTTTTAGTTTCTGTCTGTAGGCAGGGATCAACAAAATGGAGTCGTGGTCAGCTTTTCCGAAAGGGGGCGGGGCAGGGCCTTATATGCGTCGCGGAAGTTAGAGTAACAATGATCCAGGGTCTTTCCACCCCTGGTTGCGCAATCAATATGCTGATAAAATTTAGGGAGTCTTGTTTTCAGATTAGCCTTGTTAAAATCCCCAGCTACAATGAATGCAGCCTCCGGATAAATCGTTTCCAGTTTGCAGAGAGTTAAATAAAGTTCGTTCAGAGCCATCGATGTGTCTGCTTGGGGGGGGATATATACAGCTGTGATTATAATCGAAGAGAATTCTCTTGGTAGATAATGCGGTCTACATTTGATTGTGAGGAATTCTAAATCAGGTGAACAGAAGGATTTGAGTTCCTGTATGTTTCCTTCATCACACCATGTCACGTTGGCCATAAGGCATACGCCCCCGCCCGTCTTCTTACCAGAGAGATGTTTGTTTCTGTCGGCGCGATGCGTGGAGAAACTTCCTACGGCTTCCACTAGATGTCAACTGTCGTTTGAAAGTTGAATGAGGATTCTACTATAAAGGAGGGGCTCATGAGACCTGTTTGAGTCAGTGGTCTGGCATAGTGCCTCGGTCTCATGACGCGCGCTCCCGACAGAGTTACCTCTCGTTCCAGTGCTTTTCTGAAGACAAATGAATTCTCCGGTTGGAACATTATTGATGTTTTATGTTAAAAACATCCTAACGATTGATTCCGTACATCGTTTGACATGTTTCTAAAGGACTGTAACGGAACTTTTTGAGTTTTCGTCTGGATGATATGCTTGCACATCATGAAGATGGATTACTAGGTTGAACAAGCTAACAACAAGTGGATATTTGGACATAAATGATGGAACGTTATGGAAAAATCGGTCATTTATTGTCGAACTGGGATGCTTGGGAGTGATGAAGATCATAAGTGTATATTTATGGAGTTGTTTCTAACTTTGTTGATTCCAAAATGACAGCTATTCCTCTGGCTGTTTTGGGTTCTGAGCGCCGTTCTCAGATTATGCTTTTTCCGTAAAGTTCTTTTGAAATCTGACACAGCGGTTGCATTAAGGAGGAGTCTATCTTTAATTCTGTGAATAACACTAGCGTATTTTATCAATGTTTATTATGAGTATTTCTGCTAAAATCACCGGATGTTTTCGAATCAAAACATTACTGCACATAAGGCGCCAATGTAAACTGAGATTTTTGGATATCAATATTTTTATTTTTTACCTTTATTTTTAACTAGGCAAGTCAGTTAAGAACAAATTCTTATTTTCAATGACGGCCTAGGAACAGTGGGTTAACTGCCTGTTCAGGGGCAGAACGACAGATTTGTACCTTGTCAGCTCGGGGGTTTGAACTTGCAACCTTCCAGTTAATAGTCCACCGCTCTAACCACTACTGTGTAACATGATGTCCTATGAGTGTCATCTGATGAAGATCATCAAAGGTTTGTGATTAATTTGATCTATATTTCTGCTTTTTGTGGCTCCTATCTTTGCCTGGAAAATGGCTGTGTTGGTGGTGGTGATCTAAAATAATCATATGCTGTGCTTTAGCTGTAAAGCATTTTTGAAATCGGACAAGATGGGTAGATAAACCTCTTGAAGCTAGGTGGCACTATTTTTATGTTTGGAAAAATAACGTTCCCAAAGTAAATGGCCTATTTCTCAGGACCAGATGCTAGAATATGCATATAACTGACAAATTAGGATAGAAAACACTCTAAAGTTTCCAAAACGGTCAAAATGTTATCTGAGTTAAACAGAACTGATATTGCAGGCTAAAACCTGATGAAATTCCAATCAGGAAGTGCCCCTGTTTTTTAAACCTCTCTGTTCTTTAAGCATCCCTATTGCCCATTTAAAGGGATATCAACCAGATTCTTTTTTCCATGGCTTCCCTAAGGTGTCAACAGCCTTTAGACATAGTTTCAGGCTTTTATTTTGAAGAATGAGTGTGAACGACCACATTGCGTAAGTGGATAGGTGGGGGCTCTCAGAGTGAATTGTGCGCAAAAGAGAAAGGCAGCCATTGTTACTCCCGGTCCTAGTGAAAAGCCAACTGCCCCAGTTGATATATTATCGAATAGATATTTGAAAAATACCCTGAGGGTTGATTATAAAAACCGTTTGACATTTTTCTGTGGACATTATGGATATAATTTGGAATTTTTGTCTGCGTTGTCGTGACCGCTCTTTCCGGTGGATTCCTGGGCATAACGCACCAAACTATCGGAGGTATTTGGATATAAAAATATCTTTATGGAACAAAAGGAACATTTTTTTGTCTAACTGGGAGTCTCGTGAGTGAAAACATCCGAAGATAATCAAAGGTAAACGATTAATTTGATTGCTTTTCTGATTTTCGTGACCAAGTTACCTGATGCTAAGTGTACTTATTGTTTTGTCGAGCGATCGATAAACTTACACAAACGCTTGTATTGCTTTCGCAATTGTATTGCTGAGACGACAGGTGGATTAACAAAAGGCTAAACTGTGTTTTCCTGTATTGCACTTGTGATTTCATGAATATTAATATTTTCTAGTAATATTATTTGACTGTGGAGCTATGCTATTCAGCATTGCTGTTGACAATTATACCGGATCCGGGATGGGTGGTTCAGAGAGGTTTTAACAAGATGTTTATATTTCATTTACTGTATTGGACTTGTTAATGTGTGAAAGTTACATATTTCCCAAAAATATTTTTGAATTTCGCGCACTTTCAGCGGAATGTTGTCGAGGCGGAACCCCTGCGCTAGAAAGGTTAAATAAAGGTAAAATAACCCTGTCCTAGTCCAATACCACCCTACTGTACCTCCCACTCTCTACACACACCTTTTCTCTTTCTCCACTTGTTCGTACAGTCCACCTGCAGGTAAACAGACAATTCTATATTGTTCCTTAAAATGGACTGCGCTGTGTGTGTGTGTGTGTGTGTGTGTGTGTGTGTGTGTGTGTGTGTGTGTGTGTGTGTGTGTGTGTGTGTGTGTGTGTGTGTGTGTGCGTGTGCGTGTGTTTGCAGCTGACACTCTTGCCCCTTCTCAGCCCATGGAGTGAGGATACATACAGTCAGCCTGTGGCAGTGATATCTGTGTATGAGTGTGTTTACCTGTGGCAGTGATATCTGTGTATGAGTGTGTTTACCTCTGGTAGTGATAACTGTGTATGAGTGTGTACCTGTGGCAGTGATATCTGTGTATGAGTGTCTACCTGTGACAGTGATAACTGTGTATGAGTGTGTCTACCTGTGGCAGTGATATCTGTGTATGAGTGTGTCTACCTGTGGCAGTGATATCTGTGTATGAGTGTGTCTACCTGTGGCGGTGATATCTGTGTATGAGTGTGTCTACCTGTGGCAGTGATATCTGTGTATGAGTGTGTCTACCTCTGGTAGTGATATCAAATCAAATCAAATCAAATCAAATTTTAGTTGTCACATACACATGGTTAGCAGATGTTAATGCGAGTGTAGCGAAATGCTTGTGCTTCTAGTTCTGACAATGCAGTAATAACCAACAAGTAATCTAACTAACAATTCCAAAACTACTGTCTTATACACAGTGTAAGGGGCTAAAGAATATGTACATAAGGATATATGAATGAGTGATGGTACAGAGCAGCATAGGCAAGATACAGTAGCTGATATCGAGTACAGTATATACATATGAGATGAGTATGTAAACAAAGTGGCATAGTTAAAGTGGCTAGTGATACATGTATTACATAAGGATGCAGTCGATGATATAGAGTACAGTATATACGTATGCATATGAGATGAATAATGTAGTGTATGTAAACATTATATAAGGTAGCATTGTTTAAAGTGGCTAGTGATATATTTACATCATTTCCCATCAATTCCCATTATTAAAGTGGCTGGAGTTGAGTCAGTATCAGTGTCAGTGTGTTGGCAGCAGCCACTATCTGTGTATGAGTGTGTCTACCTGTGGCGGTGATATCTGTGTATGAGTGTGTCTACCTTTGGCAGTGATATCTGTGTATGAGTGTGGCAGTGATATCTGTATATGAGTGTGTTTACCTCTGGTAGTGATATCTGTGTATGAGTATGTCTACCTGTGGCAGTGATATCTGTGTATGAGTGTGTCTACCTGTGGCAGTGATATCTGTGTATGAGTGTGTCTACCTGTGGCAGTGATATCTGTGTGTGAGTGTGTCTACCTGTGGCAGTGATATCTGTGTATGAGTGTGTCTACCTGTGGCAGTGATATCTGTGTATGAGTGTCTACCTGTGGCAGTGATATCTGTGTATGAGTGTCTACCTGTGGCAGTGATATCTGTCTATGAGTGTCTACCTGTGGTAGTGATATCTGTGTATGAGTGTGTCTACCTGTGGCGGTGATATCTGTGTATGAGTGTGTTTACCTGTGGCGGTGATATCTGTGTATGAGTGTGTTTACCTGTAGCGGTGATATCTGTGTATGAGTGTGTCTATCTGTGGCAGTGATATATGTGTAAGAGTTTGTCTACCTGTGGCAGTGATATCTGTGTATGAGTCAGTCTACCTGTGGTGGTGATAAGTCTGTAACAAGATTACTATGGTGTAGAGGAGGATGTCAGCAGGGCTAAAGGAAATAAATTGGCAGAGAACTGAGAATAGTGTAAATTGAATACATTTGTCTAGTCCAGCTCTGGGTAATGTGATCATGCAGCCATGTAACACAGCCTGATGATAGGGCTGTCTTTAACACAGCCTGATGATAGGGCTGTCTGTAACACAGCCTGATGATAGGGCTGTCTGTAACACAGCCTCACGATAGGGCTGTCTGTAACACAGCATGACGATAGGCCTGTCTGTAACACAGCATGACGATAGGCATGTCTGTAACACAGCAGGACGATAGGTCTGTCTGTAACACAGCAGGACGATAGGCCTGTCTGTAACACAGCATGACGATAGGCCTGTCTGTAACACAGCAGGACGATAGGGCTGTCTGTAACACAGCATGCCGATAGGCCTGTCTGTAACACAACCTGATGATAGGGCTGTCTGTAACACAACAGGACGATAGGCCTGTCTGTAACACAGCATGACGATAGGCCTGCCTATCTCTCGTCGTGTCACAGTGGGGAGAATGGAATACTAATTACTGAGAGAGATAGAGAGAGAGAGAGAGAGAGAGCGAGCAGCACCCGGCCTCACCCTACTAGAATCCAAAGTCAAATGTCTGCTGTTTGCTGATGATCTGGTGCTTCTGTCACCAACCAAGGAGGGCCTACAGCAGCACCTAGATCTTATGCACAGATTCTGTCAGACCTGGGCCCTGACAGTAAATCTCAGTAAGATACTTGAATCAGTCATAGAGCCCATTGCCCTTTATGGTTGTGAGGTCTGGGGTCCGCTCACCAACCAAGACTTCACAAAATGGGACAAACACCAAATTGAGACTCTGCACGCAGAATTCTGCAAAAATATCCTCCGTGGACAACGTAGAACACCAAATAATGCATGCAGAGCAGAATTAGGCCGATACCCACTAATGATCAAAATCCAGAAAAGAGCCGTTAAATTCTATAACCACTTAAAAGGAAGCGATTCCCAAACCTTCCATAACAAAGCCATCACCTACAGAGAGATGAACCTGGAGAAGAGTCCCCTAAGAAAGCTGGTCATGGGGCTCTGTTCAAACAAACACACCCTACAGAGCCCCAGGACAGCAGCACAATTAGACCCAACCAAATCATGAGAAAACAAAAAGATAATTACTTGACACATTGGAAAGAATTAACAAAAAAACAGAGCAAACTAGAATGCTATTTGGCCCTACACAGAGAATACACAGCGGCAGAATACCTGACCACTGTGACTGATCCAAACTTAAGGAAAGCTTTGACTATGTACAGACTCAGTGAGCATAGCCTTGCTATTGAGAAAGGCCGCCGTAGGCAGACATGGCTCTCAAGAGAAGACAGGCTATGTGCTCACTGCCCACAAAATGAGGTGGAAACTGAGCTGCACTTCCTAACCTCCTGCCCAAGATATGACCATATTAGAGAGACATATTTCCCTCTGATTACACAGATCCACAAAGAATTCGAAAACAAATCCAATTTTGATAAACTCCCATATCTACTGGGTGAAATTCCACAGTGTGCCATCACAGCAGCAAGATTTGTGACCTGTTGCCACGAGAAAAGGGCAACCAGTGAAGAACAAACACCATTGTAAATACAACCCATATTTATGCTTATTTAATTTATCTTTATCTTGTGTGCTTTAACCATTTGTACATTGTTAAAACACTGTGTATATATAATATGACATTTGGATTGTCTTTATTGTTTTGAAACTTCTGTATGTGTAATGTTTACTGTTAATTTTGATTGTTTATTTCACTTTATATATTCACTTGATATAATATCTACCTCACTTGCTTTGGCAATGTTAACACATGTTTCCCATGCCAATAAAGCCCCTTGAATTGAATTGAATTGAATTGAGAGAGAGAGAGATGGAGATAGATAGAGAAAGAGAGAGATAGTGAGAGAGAGAAAGAGATAGTGAGAGAGAGATAAAGAGATAGTGAGAAAGAGAGAGAAAATAGACAGAACCAGAAGAAGTGAAGCAGCATTCCCTCAGCAGATCTCAGTCATTCCAGATCAGACCAACCGTAAAGGATTGTTCTTCAGGCCATCAGGGGAGAGTGTGTTCAGTGTGGGCTGTGTTCAGTAGGGAGGGTGTGAGAGATGATATGATGGTGCACTGGTATGTCTGTGTGTGTGTTGTCACTAAATAACGTCATTAAGGGTGTGTGTGTGTGCGTGTGTGTGCGTGCGTGTGTGTGCGTGTGTGTGTGTGTGCGTGTGTGCGTGTGTGTGTGTGAAGGCAGTTAGCCTCCCTGTGGAAGAGCACACTGCATCTTGTGCGACCTCTCTGACAGGCCCTGCATCACCACCCCCAACACCTCTGTTTCTCCCTCTGCCTTCATCATTTCTCTATTCCCCCTCTACCAGGGTCTCTCCTCTTCCAGACCTCCTCACATCCCCCGTTCCCTCTCTCTCTCTCTTCAGCACTGAGGATCATTTACATCCATGATGCCTCATCATTACCCCTGCCCCAATTGATCTATCACCCAGCACATAGCTGCACCACGGGGCCTACTCTAGCTCTACTATAGAACCTATTCTACCTCCACCGTAGGCCCTAATCCAACTCTATCACTGGGCCAAGTCAGCCTCAACTATATGGGGCTAGTTAGCCTCAATCACAGAGCATGTTCAACCTCAATCCCAGGGCCTAGTTCAGCTCCACTAGCCCATTGTTCCTCTCCTCTTCTCTCCTGCGCTCTCCTCTACTCAACTCACCTCCCTTTAACCCCCTATCTCCCAGGCAGACAGTAGCAGTAGCTATATGTTATGTGATATGAGATAAGAGTATCTGTATTGAGTGTGTGGGGTGCTCAGGGTTAAGTCCCTCTCTGCTGCTCTGCGTTAACTGAAGAATCATGCATGCAAGTGCAGTGGAGGAGGACTTAATAATAAGAAAGAAAATGGATTTTCCGGAACGAGATCCTTCTTTGATAACGTATTAGTAGAGAAGGGGAAAATGTTGTGAATCTTCATTAGAGGCCTTTGATATGCGCTGGGATAATCGCAGAGCGAGAGAAGGAATGAAAAATGAACGGCGAGGAGAGAAGACCTCTACATTAAGAGAGAGAGAGAACGCACCAAGAAGCCAGGATTTAAGTAGGAAAGAAATGCTAATAAGAAAGAAAATGGATTTCTTTCCCCTCTATAAAATGAGATATAAATTAGATGAAGGTGAGGATTCACTGACTTCATTATATTATATCTTACATTATTCAAAAACGTAGTATTTATGTCAGATTTTGGCTTCAATACTGTTTGAGAGAAGAGCAAACAGTGGGATTAAAAAGTGAGAGAGAGCGAGAGAGACAGAAAGAGACACAGACCGAGAGTGAGAGAGAGAGAAAGAGACAGAAACAGACAGAGAGAGAGAGAGAGAGAGAGACAGAGAGACAGAGAGTGAGAGAGTGAGAGGGAGAGAGAGAGACAGACAGAGATAGAGAGATAGAGACACAGAGAGAGGGACAGAGAGACAGAGACAAAGAGACAGAGAGACAGAGAGAGAGAGAGAGAGAGAGAGAGATAGAGAGATAGAGACAGAGGGAGAGAGAGAGAGAGAGGAGCAGAGCAGAGGTCACAATCAGATGAGCTCCTGCATTTTTCAGCATTTTCTTTAAAAAAGATAGATTAGGAGTTAGATAAACTTGGATTTTTTGTCAGGAACACATACTGGATTCTACCCTCTACAACATAACCCCCACTTCAAATCAAAACTTAAAACCTACAACCTGATTTTGGACGGAATTACGGAATCACCTGGAAGGTTCACAACTACCAAGATTTATTTCTCTATACAGCAAATTCTCTGGAAAACAACAGAAACCTGAAAACACCATCCAACCTGGAACTGACTTGATACAGCTTCAACTAGCACCGACGTGTCAAGTGAGAGGTGTCAAAGCCCATTAGCCCAACAATGGCAGGAGAGTCACACAGTCTACCCCAACCAAATGGAGAGGCCTTAGAGGCTCCCTCCCGCTGTTCAGAGGTAATTAAAATACAGTACCCTTTGCATGTAAAGAATGATAAGTCAAGAAAAGATTACAAAATGAAGCTCCTTATGGAAAATCAAGAGACACTTTTTGCTGACTATTACAAAAATGGGAACATCAGCAACCTTATCTTCCACACAAACCATCCCCTGGCATGGCACAGTGCTATATTAGCACACTACCCCTCTGTTACGAGAGCGGGGATTAACGAGGGGTGGAAACTCAGAATACTTGATAACGAGGACTCTGAGTCAAGTAATATGAATATCTATAAGTCCGGAACAGTAATGTTACAGGGTAACCCCAAACAGTTTCAGCTGGACTTTCACCTAATCAAAGAATTAGCCCAGCAGGAGAAGCTCTCCCTTGATAAAGATACCCCCACACCGAGCGGGTCAGACCAGACCTCTTCATTATGTAACCCCACAGACGAGCAACCCCCAGCAGAGAGTCAACCTCCCAGCACAGATTACCACTCCCTCATTGAAATGAAGGACAAATTCACCCAGCTGGAGATAAGGCAGGTGGAGCTGGAACAGCAGGTAATTACACTTCAGTCAGCACAGACCCAGACAACAGTCCAGCACAACAACAGGCCCATAACCAGACCCGGAGAGCTGGAGGTGGACAGAGACATATCTGCACTTTGGACAGTGGTGAGACAAATACAACAGGAGAAAGAGGAGCAGAACAGAGCACTAGAGGAGAGTGTCAGACTGCTGGTGGAGGAGAGGTTGAGGGGGATGGAGGAGAGGGTGAGGGGGATGGAGGAGAGGTTGAGGGGGACGGCGTGCGACAGAGAACAACCCACTAGAGAGGTGGCCACCCCCACAGAGAAGCCAGCAGAACAGCCCACCTCAGCACCCAACAAAAGTCTCGACACCACAGCAGAACAGTCCACACCAGACCCTGACCATAGAGTCGACATCACAGCAGAACAGACAGATGAAGAACCCCAAGCCCAGCGGCTCTCACCCCCTCTGAGCACCCCCTGTCAGCCAGCCTGCTAGCCCTTCTGACAACCCCCCACACCCACTGAGGACAAACACAAGACACAGATTATACTACTTGGACTCAAATGGGAAATATGTAGAAGAAAAAAAACTTTTTCCCAAACACAGTGTGTCTAAACTCTGGTGTCCAAACACCCAGCGCGCCCTCGACCTTCTGTCTGAGGACCAACTAGGCTCACCTAGCCACATAATAATACACACAGGCACAAACGACCTGAGAGCACAGCAAGAAAGAGTGGCCACAGCACTGAAGGGAGTGATTGAAAAGGCTTCTTCTACTTTCCCCAACGCACAAGTGGTTATCTCCACCCTGCTACCACGAAAAGACTTCCACCCTGCCACAATACAGCGGGTAAACGCAAGTATTTCCCCTGACTGTGCCTCAAAACCAAACGTTTTCCTGGCCCACCACTCCACCCTGGACTTGAACAGCCTCTATGACCAGGTCCACCTCTACAAGGCAGCAGTGCCCACCTTTGCCCGAACTCTAAAGGACATCGCTCTCAAACGTATCCCCAACACTTCACACAGGAGCAACAGGTCAATAGACACCCCACCCAGACCAGCGAGACACCCTCCCAGACCTGCAGGACCCCCTGGACCTACACATGAGGGCCCACGCCAAGAGGAATTACATCCAGACCACCGCACACCCAGACACATCCACACCCCCACCCCAACCAATCAACACCCCCCACGTCAACCATGCCCACACCCCATTTAGGGCCCCCTCAGATCAGACCTATGCCACTCCTGCCCACCCCATGCACCCCACCCCCGCAAAGAGGGCCTCAACATGGAAGCCACACATACGCCCAGGTAGTGAGTGGGCAAACAGTCCCAACCCCCACTCTCACACTCGCCCAAGCCAATGGCATGTACCAGATGCTCAGCAGGCTCTGCTCACACTTACTGGCCTGAGGCCAAACCACGACCAACAACATTGGACACTCTATGGAACAAAAAGCATTCACTATATCATCCTGGAATATCCAAGGCCTGAGGTCATCTGCCTTTGGCCTGAAGAGAAGAAACCCGGACTTCACCAAAGAAATCGGTAATACAGACATTGTCATCCTGCAAGAAACCTGGTACAGAGGAGACAGACCCACCGGTTGCCCTCTAGGTTACAGAGAGCTGGTAGTCCCATCCACCAAACTACCAGGTGTGAAACAGGGAAGGGACTCAGGGGGTATGCTAATTTGGTATAGAGCAGACCTAACTCACTCCATTAAATTAATCAAAACAGGAACATTTTACATTTGGCTAGAAATTCAAAAGGAAATCATCCTAACAGAGAAAAATGTCCTCCTGTGTGCTACCTATATCCCCCCACTAGAATCCCCATATTTTAAGGAAGACAGCTTCTCCACCCTGGAGGGGGAAATCAATCATTTCCAGGCCCAGGAAGGAATGCAGTTTGGAAACCTACCAAAAAACAATTAGGCAACAACAAATTCAATCCCCTTTAGACAATTTCCTGGGTAAAACGTTCCACTGTAATAGTGAAGGTGTAAACTTAGCAGTAGAAAATCTTAACAGTATATTTGACCTCTCAGCCTCCCTATCAAATCTAAAAATCTCAAATAGAAAACCGAAGAAAATTAACAACAATGACAAATGGTTTGATGAAGAATGCAAAAATCTAAGAAAGAAATCTGTCCAACCAAAAACATAGAGACCCGGAAAACCTGAGTCTACGCCTTCACTATGGTGAATCACTAAAACAATACAGAAATACACTACGGAAAAAGAAGGAACAGCATGTCAGAAATCAGCTCAATGTAATTGAAGAATCCATAGACTCTAACCACTTCTGGGAAAATTGGAAAACACTAAACAAACAACAACACGAAGAATTATCTATCCAAAATGGAGATGTATGGGTAAACCACTTCTCCAATCTTTTTGGCTCTATAACAAAGAATAAAGAGCAAAAACATATACATGATCAAATACAGATCTTAGAATCAACTATTAAAGACTACCAGAAGCCACTGGATTCTCCAATTATATTGAATGAGTTACAGGACAAAATAAAAACCCTCCAACCCAAAAAGGCCTGTGGTGTTGATGGTATCCTCAATGAAATGATCAAATATACAGACAAGAAATTCCAATTGGCTATACTAAAACTCTTTAACATCATCCTTAGCTCTGGCATCTTCCCCAGTATTTGGAACCAAGGACTGATCACCCCAATCCACAAAAGTGGAGACAAATTTGACCCCAATAACTACCGTGGAATATGCGTCAACAGTAACCTTGGGAAAATCCTCTGCATTATCATTAACAGCAGACTCGTACATTTCCTCAATGAAAACAATGTACTGAGCAAATGTCAAATTGGCTTTTTACCAAATTACCGTACAACAGACCATGTATACATCCTGCACACCCTAATTGGCAACCAAACAAACCAAAACAAAGGCAAAGTCTTCTCATGCTTTGTTGATTTCAAAAAAGCCTTCGACTCAATTTGGCATGAGGGTCTACTATACAAACTGATGGAAAGTGGTGTTGGGGGTAAAACATACGACATCATAAAATCCATGTACACAAACAACAAGTGTGCGGTTAAAATTGGCAAAAAACACACACATTTCTTCACACAGGGTCGTGGGGTTAGACAGGGATGCAGCTTAAGCCCCACCCTCTTCAACATATATATCAACAAATTGGCGCGGGCACTAGAAGAGTCTGCAGCACCCGGCCTCCCCCTGCTAGAATCCGAAGTCAAATGTCTGCTGTTTGCTGATGATCTGGTGCTTCTGTCACCAACCAAGGAGGGCCTACAGCAGCACCTAGATCTTATGCACAGATTCTGTCAGACCTGGGCCCTGACAGTAAATCTCAGTAAGACCAAAATAATGGTGTTCCAAAAAAGGTCCAGTCACCAGGACCACAAATACAAATTCCATCTAGACACTGTTGCCCTAGAGCACACAAAAAACTATACATACCTTGGCCTAAACATCAGCGCCACAGGTAACTTCCACAAAGCTGTGAACGATCTGAGAGACAAGGCAAGAAGGGCATTCTATGCCATCAAAAGAAACATACATTTCAACATACCAATTAGGATTTGGCTAAAAATACTTGAATCAGTCATAGAGCCCATTGCCCTTTATGGTTGTGAGGTCTGGGGTCCGCTCACCAACCAAGACTTCACAAAATGGGACAAACACCAAATTGAGACTCTGCACGCAGAATTCTGCAAAAATATCCTCCGTGTACAACGTAGAACACCAAATAATGCATGCAGAGCAGAATTAGGCCGATACCCACTAATTATCAAAATCCAGAAAAGAGCTGTTAAATTCTACAACCACCTAAAAGGAAGCGATTCACAAACCTTCCATAACAAAGCCATCACCTACAGAGAGATGAACCTGGAGAAGAGTCCCCTAAGCAAGCTGGTCCTGGGGCTCTGTTCACAAACACAAACACACACTACAGAGCCCCAGGACAGCAGCACAATTAGACCCAACCAAATCATGAGAAAACAAAAAGATAACTACTTAACACATTGGAAAGAATTAACAAAAAAACAGAGCAAACTAGAATGCTATTTGGCCCTACACAGAGAGTACACAGCGGCAGAATACCTGACCACTGTGACTGACCCAAAATTAAGGAAAGCCTTGACTATGTACAGACTCAGTGAGCATAGCCTTGCTATTGAGAAAGGCCGCCGTAGGCAGACATGGCTCTCAAGAGAAGACAGGCTATGTGCTCACTGCCCACAAAATGAGGTGGAAACTGAGCTGCACTTCCTAACCTCCTGCCCAATGTATGACCATATTAGAGAGACATATTTCCCTCAGATTACACAGATCCACAAAGAATTCGAAAACAAATCCAATTTTGAAAAACTCCCATATCTACTGGGTGAAATTCCACAGTGTGCCATCACAGCAGCAAGATTTGTGACCTGTTGCCACGAGAAAAGGGCAACCAGTGAAGAACAAACACCATTGTAAATACACCCATATTTATGCTTATTTATTTTATCTTGTGTCCTTTAACCATTTGTACATTGTTAAAACACTGTATATATATATAATATGACATTTGTAATGTCTTTAATGTTTTGAAACTTCTGTATGTGTAATGTTTACTGTTAATTTTTGTTGTTTTTCACTTTATATATTCACTTTGTATGTTGTCTACCTCACTTGCTTTGGCAATGTTAACACATGTTTCCCATGCCAATAAAGCCCTTGAATTGAATTGAATTGAATTGAGAGAGCGAGAGAGAGAGAGAGAGAGAGAGAGAGAGATAGAGACAGAGGGACAGAGGGACAGAGAGGCAGACATTGCTTTGGCAATGTTAACACTTATTTCCCATGCCAAAAAAGCCACTTGAATTGAATTGAATTGAGACAGAGAGAGATAGAGAGAGAGAGAGAGAGAGAGAGAGAGAGAGAGAGAGAGAGAGAGACACACACAGAGAGAGAGAGAGAGAGAGAGAGAAAGAGAGACAGAGAGAAAGACAGAGAGACAGAGAGAGAGGGAGAGATAGAGACAGAGACAGAGTGACAGAGGGACGGAGAGGCAGACATTGCTTTGGCAATGTTAACACTTATTTCCCATGCCAAAAAAGCCACTTGAATTGAATTGAGACACAGAGAGAGAGAGAGAGAGAGAGAGAGAGAGAGAGAGAGAGAGAGAGAGAGAGAGAGAGAGACAGAGAGACAGAGAAACAGAGAGACAGAGAGAGAGAAAAAGCCATCATCTACAGAGACTTATTTATTTTCCCTTGTGTACTTTAACCATTTGTACATTGTTACAACACTGTATATATATATATATAATAGGACATTTGTAATGTCTTTATTGTTTTTGAAACTTCTGTATGTGTAATGTTTACTGTAAATTTGTATTGTTTATTTCACTTTTGTATATTATCTACTTCACTTGCTTTGGCAATGTTAACACATGTTTCCCATGCCAATAAAGCCCCTTGAATTGAATTGAATTGAGAGAGACAGACAGAGAGACAGAGAGAGACACAGAGAGAGGGAGAGGCAGATATATATATACAGTGCCTTGCGAAAGTGTCCGGCCCCCTTGAACTTTGCGACCTTTTGCCACATTTCAGGCTTCAAACATAAAGATATAAAACTGTATTTTTTTGTGAAGAATCAACAACAAGTGGGACACAATCATGAAGTGGAACGACATTTATTGGATATTTCAAACTTTTTTAACAAATCAAAAACTGAAAAATTGGGCGTGCAAAATTATTCAGCCCCCTTAAGTTAATACTTTGTAGCGCCACCTTTTGCTGCGATTACAGCTGTAAGTCGCTTGGGGTATGTCTCTATCAGTTTTGCACATCGAGAGACTGAAATTTTTCCCCATTCCTCCTTGCAAAACAGCTCGAGCTCAGTGAGGTTGGATGGAGAGAATTTGTGAACAGCAGTTTTCAGTTCTTTCCACAGATTCTCGATTGGATTCAGGTCTGGACTTTGACTTGGCCATTCTAACACCTGGATATGTTTATTTTTGAACCATTCCATTGTAGATTTTGCTTTATGTTTTGGATCATTGTCTTGTTGGAAGACAAATCTCTGTCCCAGTCTCAGGTCTTTTGCAGACTCCATCAGGTTTTCTTCCAGAATGGTCCTGTATTTGGCTCCATCCATCTTCCCATCAATTTTAACCATCTTCCCTGTCCCTGCTGAAGAAAAGCAGGCCCAAACCATGATGCTGCCACCACCATGTTTGACAGTGGGGATGATATGTTCAGGGTGATGAGCTGTGTTGCTTTTACGCCAAACATAACATTTTGCATTGTTGCCAAAAAGTTCAATTTTGGTTTCATCTGACCCGAGCACCTTCTTCCACATGTTTGGTGTGTCTCCCAGGTGGCTTGTGGGAAACTTTAAACAACACTTTTTATGGATATCTTTAAGAAATGGCTTTCTTCTTGCCACTCTTCCATAAAGGCCAGATTTGTGCAATATACGACTGATTGTTGTCCTATGGACAGAGTCTCCCACCTCAGCTGTAGATCTCTGCAGTTCATCCAGAGTGAACATGGGCCTCTTGGCTGCATCTCTGATCAGTCTTCTCCTTGTATGAGCTGACAGTTTAGAGGGACGGCCAGGTCTTGGTAGATTTGCAGTGGTCTGATACTCCTTCCATTTCAATATTATCGCTTGCACAGTGCTCCTTGGGATGTTTAAAGCTTGGGAAATCTTTTGGTATCCAAATCTGGCTTTAAACTTCTTCACAACAGTATCTCGGACCTGCCTGGTGTGTTCCTTGTTCTTCATGATGCTCTCTTTTAACGGACCTCTGAGACTATCACAGTGCAGGTGCATTTATACGGAGACTTGATTACACACAGGTGGATTGTATTTATCATCATTAGTCATTTAGGTCAACATTGGATCATTCAGAGATCCTCACTGAACTTCTGGAGAGAGTTTGCTGCACTGAAAGTAAAGGGGCTGAATAATTTTGCACGCCCAGTTTTTCAGTTTTTGATTTGTTAAAAAAGTTTGAAATATCCAATAAATGTCGTTCCACTTCATGATTGTGTCCCACTTGTTGTTGATTCTTCACAAAAAAATACAGTTTTATATCTTTATGTTTGAAGCCTGAAATGTGGCAAAAGGTCGCAAAGTTCAAGGGGGCCGAATACTTTCGCAAGGCACTGTATATATATATATATATAGAGAGAGAGAGAGAGACAGAGACAGAGGAAGACACAGAGACAGAGAGAGACAGAGAGAGAGAGACAGAGAGACAGAGAGAGACAGAGAGACAGAGAGAGAGACAGAGACTAATATTAGCTGTACTATATGGGACAGATAAAGATAGAATGAGGAGAGGAGAAGAGGTGTATTAGGACAGAGACAGGTGGGGGTCCAGGGGACTACATGCTGACTGGGTCCAACCCTTCCTGTTCAGAATTACAGGAGGATCAGGGCTGGGATTTGAGATGGGTTTTACCCCAACAGACACACTGTAGAGTGGGGAAATGACCATGGAGCAGCCCCTGGCTCAACCTCACTCAAAGGGTTATCACAGTCTGCTAGCTAATTAGTTTGAAGAATAAATAATTAAGTCTAAAATATTGAACTGCAGTGATATCCTCTCAAAGTAAATTGGAAGTTAAAGCAATACTTCTTCAAATAAAATGTGTGGAGTGTATCATAAATTGGGTTAGATAGGGATTCATCTGTGTTGCCATTCTAAAAAGGGGCACAGTGTCACACCATGGCCATAGAGAGGCTTTTTATTCTCTATTTTGGTTAGGCCAGGGTGTGACTAGGGTGGACATTCTATGTTATGTTTTCTATGTTTTTGTATTTCTTTGTTTTTGGCCTGGTATGGTTCTCAATCAGGGACAGCTGTCTGTCCATGTCTCTGATTGAGAACCATACTTAGGTAGCTCTTGCCCACATGGGTTTTGTGGGTAGTTGCTTTCTGTTTAGTGTGTTTTGCATCTGACGGAGCTGTTTCAGTTGTTCTTTTGTTGTTTTGGTTATTCAGTGTTCAGTTAAATAAACAAGATGAACACTTACCACGCTGCACCTTGGTCCTCACCTTCTTCCACCAACGGCCGTTACACACAGGGCGTGCAGACCATAGAATCAGAATGATTCAAATTATATGATACTGTCACGTTCTGACCTTTATTTCCTGTGTTTTGTATTTAGTTAGTATGGTCAGGGCGTGAGTTGGGTGGGCAGTCTATGTTTGATTTTCTATGATTTGGGGTTTTCTATGTTTCGGCCTAGTATGGTTCTCAATCAGAGGCAGGTGTCATTAGTTGTCTCTGATTGAGAATCATACTTAGGTAGCCTGGGTGTCACTGTGTGTTTGTGGGTGATTGTTCCTGTCTTTGTGTTTTGCACCAGATGGGACTGTTTTAAGTTTTCTCACATTTGTTGTTTTTGTTAGTTATCTCATGTGTAGTTTCTTTATAAATTAAAGAATATGAATAACCACCACGCTGTGCTTTGGTCTGCCTCTCCTTCAGATGAAGAAAACCATTACAGAATCACCCACCCAACTCGGACCAAGCGGCGTGGTAAACAGCAGCGACGACAGCAGCAGCAGCGGCAACAACAGCGGCCAGCATCACAGGACTCCTGGACATGGGAGGATGTATTGGACGGCAAGGGTTGCTACACCTGGGAGGAGATCCTGGCGGGAAAGGATCGCCTTCCATGGGAACAGGTGGAGGCAGCTAGGAGAACAGAGGCAGCCGGAGAGAGGAGCCGGCGATATGAGGAGGCAGCACGGCAGTGCGACAGGTACGAGAGGCAGCCCCCCCAAAAAATTGGGGGGGGGGCAGACGAGGTGTGGTACTAAGCCAGGTAGCAGACCTGAGCTCACTCCTCGTGCTTATTATAAGCAGCGCATTACTGGTCAGGCACCGTGTTATGCGGTTAAGCGCACGGTGTCGCCAGTGCGTGCCCATAGCCCGGTGCGCTATAGGGCAGCCCCGAAAGTGCCATGCGAGTGTGGGCATGGAGCCAGGGCGTATGGTGCCTGCTCAGCGGGTCTGGTCGCCGGTACGCAGTTTTGGTCCAGGTTACCCTGCGCCGGCTCTGCGTGCTGTGTCTCCGGGCGCTGGGAGGGTGCAGTGCGTCCTCTGCCTGCGCTCCGCTCGTGCCGGGCAAATGTGGGAGTGGAGCCTAGGGGAGAGGTGCGTGTAGTGAGCACTAGATCTCCCGTGCTTATCCACAGCCCGGTTCAACCTGTGCCTGCACTCTGGAGGGTCCGGGCTAGAGTAGTTGTCCAGCCTGGGGAAGTGGTGCCAAGGTTGCGCACCAGAGCTCCAGTGCTCCCCCACAGCCCGGTCCTTCAGGTGCCTCCTCCTAACACCAAGCCTCCTGAAGGTCTCCCCAGCCTGGTGGTTCCTGTGGCAGCCCCACGCACCAGGCTGTCTCTCCGTCTCCTTCCTGCAGGTCCTCCCGCCTGTCCGGCGCTGCTGCCGGAGCCTCCCGCCTGTCCGGCGCTGCTGCCGGAGCCTCCCGCCTGTCCGGCGCCGCTGCCGGAGCCTCCCGCCTGTCCGGCGCCGCTGCCGGAGCCTCCCGCCTGTCCGGCGCCGCTGCCGGAGCCTCCCGCCTGTCCGGCGCCGCTGCCGGAGCCTCCCGCCTGTCCGGCGCCGCTGCCGGAGCCTCCCGCCTGTCCGGTGCCGCTGCCGGAGCCCCTCAGCCCAGAGGCGCCAGAGCCCCTCAGCCCAGAGGCGCCAGAGCTTCTGCCCCTCTGTCCCGAGCTTCTGCCCCTCTGTCCCGAGCTTCCGCACCTCTGTCCCGAGCTGCTCCTCTGTCCCGAGCTGCTCCTCTGTCCAGTGGGGTCATTGAGAGGGGTGGCCATGCGTAGAAAGCCACGGAGGTGGACAATGAGGCGGACTAAGACAATGGTTAAGTGGGGTCCGCATCCCGCGCCAGAGCCGCCACAGCGGACAGACGCCCACCCAGACCCTCCCCTATAGGTCAAGGTTTTGCGGCCGGAGTCCGCACCTTTGGGGGGGGGTACTGTCACGTTCTGACCTTTATTTCCTGTGTTTTGTATTTAGTTAGTATGGTCAGGGCGTGAGTTGGGTGGGCAGTGTATGTTTGATTTTCTATGATTTGGGGTTTTCTATGTTTCGGCCTAGTATGGTTCTCAATCAGAGGCAGGTGTCATTAGTTGTCTCTGATTGAGAATCATACTTAGGTAGCCTGGGTGTCACTGTGTGTTTGTGGGTGATTGTTCCTGTCTTTGTGTTTTGCACCAGATGGGACTGTTTTAGGTTTTCTCACATTTGTTGTTTTTGTTAGTTATCTCATGTGTAGTTTCTTTATAAATTAAAGAATATGAATAACCACCACGCTGTGCTTTGGTCTGCCTCTCCTTCAGATGAAGAAAACTATTACAGATACTGTCTTGGTCATGATATTTTATTTTATTCACTTTTACTTAACTTTTATTTAACAAGGAAAATCAGTTAAGAACAAATTCTTATTTACAATGACGCCCTACACCACCCATTGCAAGGGCAGTTAGTACCTATGGAATATAGATGTTAGAATTTTCCAGCTCAAGTGAGTTGACAGACAATTTGGCTTTGCTTACAGTAACTAAATAGTGTTTAACTCAGTATTATTTGAAATGTCCAAGAAAGAAGAGAAGTATTCTTACTTTGGCTTTGCTGGTGGAGGACTTCCTCCCCAGGTGAAAATACTTTTAAAAATGATTATTATTGCTGGTTACTTCAATACTAGTCAGTAACGTGAAAATGTGACTATTTTGAGAACCTGTTACAGTACTTCCAATTCATCGTCTCTCACTGGTCACAGGAATGAGTGATGAAGCTCCTGACTGAGAAGGAGGAAGAGGCATGGAAGGACGGAGAAGATCTGTGAGGAGAGGAGTTCAGCAACCTCAAGAGGGAGGTGGAGAGCTGGATCAATGAGATACAGTGGAGTTGAGACTGAGTGAAGAGGCTCAGAGGGATAATGTATTTACAATTTGTCCACAATTCACCTTCTTTGTCATCATGTTAGTTCCACTTACTAGTAATACCCGTACCTTTCTCTCAAGGCGCCAACTCATTCATGAAATTCTAAACTCTTTACAAGAGCAAAAGAAGTGCACATGTAATATAAAATGTTTGTTTTTAATGCTGTTGTTACATTTGTTTGAGCGTAATGTTTGAAAGTATGTATTGTTGTTATTACTAAGGTGTACCAGATGCTGTTTATGGACCTTCCACAGAGGAGGAGAGTCATTGAGCTGTCCAGAGAGATGGACGACCCCGCCGACGGTCCAGTGGAGAGGAGATAAAGGGGGAGGAGGGAAGAGATACCGCATTCAACCGAAATGTGTCTTCTGCATTTAACCCAGCCCCTCTGAATCAGAGAGGTGCGGGGGGCTGCCTTAACCGATATCCACATCATCGGCACGCGGGGAGCAGATGTTGTTGAGGGTTAACTGCCTTGCTCAGGGGCCGAACGGCAGATTTTCCCACCTTGCCAGCTCAGGGATTGAAACCAGCAACTGATCAGGAAGCCCATTGAGGGAAAGTGAGAGGAGTATGGAAAACAACAGGATGAAAGAGAGGAGTGGAGAGAACAAAGGCCTGTTGGTAAGAACACAGATATTTTGTCAGGACAAGATGCTAGAATATGCATATAATTGACAGCTTTGGATAGAAAACACTCTAACGTTTCCAAAACTGATATTGTCTTGTGAGTATAACAAAACTGATGTTGCAGGCGAAAGCCTGAGAAAAATCCAATCCGGAAGAGCCCCATATTTTTAAAGCGCTGCGTTCCAATGAGTCCCTATTGAGCTGTGAATGTCCTATCAACGAGCTTACGCTTTCTATGTATTCCCCAAGATGTCTACAGATTGTGACGTAGTTTTACGCATTTATGTTGAAGAATAGCCGTAGGCGGCTACATTGCGTAAGTGGTCACATGATGGCTCCCAGGGTGACTAGTGTTTCTGACGATATTATGGAGATAATTTGGAATATTTTTCGCCTTTTTCGTGACTGCAAATTACGGGCGATTTCTCAGCCAAACGTGAAGAACAAACGGAGCTATTTCGCCTCCAAAAATAATGTTTTGGGAAAAAATGAACTTTGGCTATCTACCTGGGAGTCTCGTGAGTGAAAACATCTGAAGTTCATCAAAGGTAAACGATTTAATTTGATTGCTTTTCTGATTTTCGTGACAAGGTTGCCTGCTGCTAGCAAGGCATAGTGCTATGCTAGTCTATGATAAACTTACACAAATGCTAGTCTAGCTTTGGCTGTAAAGCATATTTTGAAAATCTGAGATGACAGGGTGATTAACAAAAGGCTAAACTGTGTTCCAATATATTTCACTTGTGATTTTCATGAATATGAAGATTTTCTAGGAAGATTTATGTCCGTTTTGCTAATAGTGTCAGGCGATGATTACGCTCCCGGACCCGGGTTTGAGAGTCACAAGAAGGTACTGAAGACTCATCTCTTCAGTAGGTCATATGACTGAGTGTAGTCTGGCCCAGGAGTGTGAAGGTGAACGGAAAGGCTCTGGAGCAACGAACCGCCCTTGCTGTCTCTGCCTGGCCGGTTCCCCTCTTTCCACTGGGATTCTCTGCCTTTAACCCTATTACAGGGGCTGAGTCACTGGCTTACTGGTGCTCTTTCATGCCATCAATAGGAGGGGTGCGTCACTTGAGTGGGTTGAGTCACTGATGTGATCTTCCTGTCTGGGTTGGCGCCCCCCCCTTGGGTTGTGCCGTGGCGGAGATCTTTGTGGGCTATACTCGGCCTTGTCTCAGGATGGTAAGTTGGTGGTTGAAGATATCCCTCTAGTGGTGTGGGGGCTGTGCTTTGGCAAAGTGGGTAGGTTATATCCTTCCTGTTTGGCCCTGTCCGGGGGTATCATCGGATGGGGCCACAGTGTCTCCTGACCCCTCCTGTCTCAGCCTCCAGTATTTATGCTGCAGTAGTTTATGTGTCGGGGGGCTAGGGTCAGTTTGTTATAACTGGAGTACTTCTCCTGTCTTATCCGGTGTCCTGTGTGAATTTAAGTATGCTATCTCTAATTCTCTCTTTCTCTCTTTCTCTCTTTCTCTCTCTCTCTCTCTCTCTCTCTCGGAGGACCTGAGCCCTAGGACCATGCCTCAGGACTACCCGGCATGATGACTCCTTACTGTCCCCAGTCCACCTGGCCGTGCTGCTGCTCCAGTTTCAACTGTTCTACCCGCGGCTATGGAATCCTGATCTGTTCACCGGACGTGCTACCTGTCCCAGACCTATTATTTGACCATGCTGGTCATTTATGAACATTTGAACATTTTGGCCATGTTCTGTTATAATCTCCACCCGGCACAGCCAGAAGAGGACTGGCCATCCCCCATAGCCTGGTTCCTCTCTAGGTTCCTTCCTAGGTTTTGGCCTTTCTAGGGAGTTTTTCCTAGCCACCGTGCTTCAACACCTGCATTGCTTGCTGTTTGGGGTTTTAGGCTGGGTTTCTGTACAGCACTTTGAGATATCAACTGATGTACGAAGGTGTCACGTTCTGACCTTAGTTTCTTTGTTTTGTCTTTGTTTTAGTATGGTCAGGGTGTGTGTTTGGGTGGGCAGTCTATGTTTGTTTTTCTATGTTGGGTTTTGTGTTCGGCCTAGTATGGTTCTCAATCAGAGGCAGGGGTCGTTAGTTGTCTCTGATTGAGAATCATACTTAGGTAGCCTTTTTCCACAAGGGTTTCGTGGGTGTTTATTTTCTGTTCTGTGTTTTGTTGCACTGTTCAGGACTGTTCGTTTGTCGTGTATTATTTTTTGTTTCAGTATTCATTCTTTATTAAACTACAATGAATACTTACCACGCTGCGCTTTGGTCCTCCTCTCTTTCTCCCGACTACAACCCTTACAGAAACACCCACCACAAAAGGACCAAGCAGCGTGGTAACGGGCAGCAGCAGCAGCAGCGATGTCAGGACTCCTGGACATGGGAGGACGTTTTGGACGGCAAGGGTTGCTACACATGGGAGGAGATCCTGGCTGGAAGGGATCGCTTCCCATGGGAACAGGTGGAGGCAGCTAGGAGAGCAGAGGCAGCCGGAGAGAGGAGCCAGCGATACGAGGGAACACGGCTGGCAAGGAAGCCCGAGAGACAGCCCCAAAAATGTATTGGGGGCGGCACACGGGAAGTGTGGCTAAGGCAGGTAGGAGACCTGCGCCAACTCCCCGTGCTTACCGGAGAGCGAGAGGGACCGGGCAGGCACCGTGATATGCGGTGGAGCGCACGGTGTCCCCGGTGCGTGTGCATAGCCCGGTGCGATACATTCCAGCTCCTCGTATCAGCCGGGCTAGAGTGGGCATCGAGCCAGGTACCATGACGCCGGCTCTACGTATCTGGTCTCCAGTGCATGGCACCTGCCTTACGCATGGTGTCCCTGGTTCGCCAGCACAGCCTGGCTACGGGGAGCATTCAACCAGGTAAGGTAGGGCAGGCTCGGTGCTCAAGAGCTCCACTGCGCCTGCACGGTCCGGTCTATCCGGTGCCACCTCCAAGCACCAGCCCAGGCTGTCTCTCTGTCTTCTCCCTACAGGTTCTCCCGCCTGTCCAGCGCTGCCAGAGCCTTCCTCCTGTCCAGCGCTGCCAGAGTCTCCCATCTGTCCTGAGCCGCCAGAGTCTCCCGTCTGTCCTGAGCCGCCAGAGTCTCCCGTCTGTCCTGAGCCACCAGAGCCACCAGCCAGCCAGAAGCCACCAGAGCCGCCAGTCAGCCAGGAGCCGCCAGAGCCGCCAGTCAGCCAGGATCTGCCAGAGCCGCCAGACAGCCAGGAGTCGTCAGAGCCGTCAGTCATCCAGGAGCCGCCAGAGCCGTCAGCCAGCCAGGATCCGCCAGAGCCGTCAGCCAGCCAGGAGCCGCCAGAGCCGTCAGTCAGCCAGGCGATGCCAGAATCGCCCTTCACTCTGGCGCTGCCGGAGTCTCCCGCCTGTCCTGCGCTGCTGGAGTCTCCCGCCTGTCCGGCGCTGCCGGAGTCTCCCGCCTATCCGGCGCTGCCGGAATCTCCCGTCCATTCAGGACCCATGGCTAGGGTCCCCAGTCAGCAGCTGTACATAGTCTATCGGTAAATAGCCCACCCATTTTTACCTACCTCATCCCCATACTGTTTTTATTTATTTACTTTTCTGCTCTTTTGCACACCAATATCTCTACCTGTACATGACCATCTGATCATTTATCACTCCAGTGTTATTAATCTGCAAAATTGTAATTATTCGCCTACCTCCTCATGCCTTTTGCACACAATGTATATAGACTCCCCTTTTTTCTACTGTGTTATTGACTTGTTAATTGTTTACTCCATGTGTAACTCTGTGTTGTCTGTTCACACTGCTATGCTTTATCTTGGCCAGGTCGCAGTTGCAAATGAGAACTTGTTCTCAACTAGCCTACCTGGTTAAATAAAGGTGAAATAAATAAAAAATTTAAAAAGAGGGGACTCTTTTCTTTGCTCAGCTCTTGGCATTGCAGGGCTTGGTAATGATATGAGAGGGTGTCATTGTATTTTAGATGTTTCCAAAACCTAATTGCTCTTTTTTGAGTTTTTATTATTAGTGGATATTGGCCTAATTCTGCCCTGCATGCATTGCTTGTAGTTTTCCTCATGACATGTAGGATAGTCTTACAGAACTCTGCATGCAGAGTTTCAATGGGGTGTTGTCCCATTTGATGAAATCTTGTTTTGCAAGTGTACCCCACACCTCGCTGCCATAAAGTGCAATTGGTTCAATGACATATTCAATTAGTTTTAGCCAAATTTTAATAGGTATTTCAATTTGAATGTGCTCTTTAATGGCGTAGAATGCCCTGCGTGCTTTCTCTCTCAGTTCATACACTGCCTCATTAAGGTGTCCAGTTTAGCTTATTTTTAAACCTAAGTAATTGTAGTGTGTACAGTATTCTATATATTTTGTACCAATTGAGAACTTTGGTCTAATTCCCTGAGATCTTGATCTTCTCTGGTTTACTGCTTGGGCCCAGGTCAGGCAGTACTGCTCTAGCAGGTCCAGGCTCTGCTGTAGGCCATGTGCTGTGGGTGACAGCAGGCATAGGTCATCTGCGAAGAGTAGGCATTTAATTTCTGAATTGTGGAGACAAACACCAGGGGCTGAGGATTTTTCTAGAATAGTCTCCAATGTGCAGGGCTCAGATTGCAAACCTGGCGAAGGCTTCGCCCCTGGTTAAAGAATTCTGTTATTTTCTTACCAATTTTAATGCTGCACGTATTGCCAGAAAACATTGATTTAATTATGTCATATGTTTTACCCCCTACACCACTTTCAATAACTTTGTAGAACAGTCCTGTATGCCAAATAGAATCAAATGCTTTTTGGATGTCGATAAATCAGGCGTATATTTCGGTATTATTTTGGTGGACATGTTTATCTATCAGGGTGTGTAGGGTGTAAATATGATCAGTTGTGTGATATTTTGGTATAAATCCAATTGGGCTTTTACTCAAGACATTGTGCTTATTGAGGAAGTTTAGAACTCTTACATTTAGAATCCTACAGAAAACCTTCCCCAGGTTACTGTTAAAATTTGTCTCCGTTCTTAAAGATTGGGGTTATGAGTCCTTGATTCCAGATGCCAGGGAAATAACCTACACTCAGGATCAAATTAAACCGTTTTAATATAGCCAATATAGAAATTATATAGAAATTAATAATATAGAAATTTTGCACTAGTGAGTTTGAGCATCTCATTTAGGATGCCATCAGGTCCGCATGCCTTTTTAAATTTGAGAGCCTGAAGTTTCTTATAGAGCTGGTCAGTAATTGGGGAGTCCAGTGGATTTTGATTGTCCTTTATAGCCTTTTCTAATCCATTCAACTTCTCATGAATTTGGCGTTCTGCGTTTGTGTCAATTTGAACGGTGTTGTAGAGTGTTTTAAAATGGGTTGTCCATATGTCACCATTTTGTAACGCTAAATCCTCTCGTTTAGATTTTTTATTTTTTTTTCCAATTTTGCCAGACGTTGTTTGTGTTTATGGACTCCTCAATTAGTGTCAGCTGCTTGATGTTGTACTGTGCTTTTTTGGTTCTGGGTGTACGTTTATAGAGTTTTAAAGTCTCACAGTAATGAAGACGTAATTCACCATTATTTGGGTCTCTGTGCTTTTGGTTGGATAGTGTTCTAAGTTTATTCCTTATAATTCTACATCAATCTGCATCAAACCAGTTATCATCTGTGGTCTTTTTTTAAATTTTTATTTTATCAATTTCAATTGTGCTTCTTTTGTCGTTTGCCTGAATATATAGTTGATGTTTTTTTCTGCCAGATAGATGCCTGCTTTAATGTGAGTGGATGTGGTATCCAGAAAGTTATCTAAGAGTGTTTGGATACTTTGGTTCCAGGTTGCTTTCTGGAATTTTTTTCTCTCTCTCTCTCTCTCTCTCTCTCTCTCTCTCTCTCTCTCTCTCTCTCTCTCTCTGTCTCTCTCTCTCATTCTCTCTCTCTCTCCCCTTCTGTCTTTTTTTCTCTCTTTCTCTTCACTCTCTTTTCTCTCTCCTTTCTCTCTCTCTTTTCTCTCTCTATCTCTGCTAATGTACACCACACCAGTGGAGGACAGTGCTTTAAAAAAATAACCAGCAGGCACTGTAAGAAATGTCTTACCTGTCTCTCTCTTTTTCCCCCTCCTCAATCTCTTCTTCCTCTTCTCTCTTTTCCCCCTCCTCACTCTCTTCTTCCTCTCTCTTTTCCCCTCCTCTCATTCTCTTCCCCCTCTCTCTCCCCCTCCTCATTCTCTTCTTCTTCCTCTCTCTTTTCCCCCTCATCATTCTCTTCCTCCTCTCTCTTTTCCCCCTCCCCATTCTCTTCTTCCTCCTCTCTCTTTTCCTCCTCCTCCTCTCTTCTTCCTCTCTCTTTTCCCCTCCTCATTCTCTTCTTCCTCTCTCTTTTCCCCCTCCTCATTCTCTTCTTCTTCCTCTCTCCTTTCCCCCTCATTCTCTTCTTCTTCCTCTCTCTTTTCCCCCTCATCATTCTCTTCCTCTCTCTCTTTTCCACATCCCCATTCTCTTCTTCCTCCTCTCTCTTTTCCTCCTCCTCACTCTCTTCTTCCTCTCTCTTTTCCCCTCCTCATTCTCTTCTTCCTCTCTCTTTTCCCCTCCTCTCATTCTCTTCCCCTCTCTCTCCCCCTCCTCATTCTCTTCTTCTTCCTCTCTCTTTTCCCCCTCATCATTCTCTTCCTCCTCTCTCTTTTCCCCCTCCCCATTCTTCTTCTTCCTCTCTCTTTTCCTCCTCCTCACTCTCTTCTTCCTCTCTCTTTTCCCCTCATCATTCTCTTCTTCCTCTCTCTTTTCCCCCTCCTCATTCTCTTCTTCTTCCTCTTTCTTTTCCCCTCCTCATTCTCTTCCTCCTCCTCTCTCTTTTCCCCTCCTCATTCTCGTCTACTTCCTCTCTCTTTTCCCCTCCTCATTCTCTTCTTCTTCCTCTCTTTTCCCCCCTCATTCTCTTCTTCGTCCTCTCTCTTTTCCCCTCCTCATTCTCTTCTTCCCCCTCTCTCTTTTCCCCTCCTCATTCTCTTCTTCTTCCTCTCTTTTCCCCCCTCATTCTCTTCTTCGTCCTCTCTCTTTTCCCCTCCTCATTCTCTTCTTCCCCCTCTCTCTTTTCCCCTCCTCATTCTCTTCTTCTTCCTCTCTCTTTACCCCCTCCTCATTCTCTTCCTCTTCTCTCTTTTCCCCTCCTCATTCTCTTCTTCTTCCTCCCTCTTTTCCCCTCCTCATTCTCATCTTCTTCCTCTCTCTTTTCCCCTCCTCACTCTCTTCTTCCTCTCTCTTTCCCCATCCGCACTCTCTTCTTCTTCCTCTCTCTTTTCCCCTCCTCATTCTCTTCTTCCTCCTCTCTCTTTCCCCTCCTCATTCTCTTCTTCTTCCTCTCTCTTTTCCCTCCTCATTCTCTTCTTCTTCCTCTCTCTTTTCCCCTCCTCATTCTCTTCTTCCTCCTCTCTCTTTTCCCCTCCTCATTCTCTTCTTCCCCTCTCTCTTTTCCCCTCCTCATTCTCTTCTTCTTCCTCTCTCTTTTCCCCTCCTCATTCTCTTCTTCTTCCTCTCTCTTTTACCCTCCTCATTCTCTTCTTCTTCCTCTCCTTTTCCCCTCCTCATTCTCTTCCTCCTCTCTCTTTTCCCCCTCCTCATTCTCTTCTTCCTCTCTCTTTTCCCCCTCCTCATTCTCTTCTTCCCCCTCTCTCTTTTCCCCTCCTCATTCTCTTCTTCCTCCTCTCTCTTTTCCCCCTCCTCATTTCTTCTTCTTCTTCTCTCTTTTCCCCCCTCATTCTCTTCTTCTTCCCTCTCTTTTCCCCCTCCTCATTCTCTTCTTCTTCCTCTCTCTTTTCCCCTCCTCATTGTCTTCTTCCTCTCTCTTTTCCCCTCCTCATTCTCTTCTTTTTCCTCTCTATTTTCCCCTCCTCATTCTCTTCTTCTTCCTCTCTCTTTTCCCCTCCTCATTCTCTTCTTCCTCCTCTCTCTTTTCCCCTCCTCATTCTCTTCTTCCCCCTCTCTCTTTTCCCCTCCTCATTCTCTTCTTCCTCCTCTCTCTTTTCCCCTCCTCATTCTCTTCTTCTTCCTCTCTCTTTTCACCTCCTCATTCTCGTCTTCTTCCTCTCTCTTTTCCCCTCCTCATTCTCTTCTTCTTCTTCCTCTCTCTTTTCCCCTCCTCATTCTCTTCATTCTCTTCTTCCTCTCTCTTTTCCCCTCCTCATTCTCTTCTTCTTCCTCTCTCTTTTCCCCTCCTCATTCTCTTCTTCCTCCTCTCTCTTTTCCCCTCCTCATTCTCTTCTTCTTCCTCTCTCTTTTCCCCCTCCTCATTCTCCTCTCTCTTTTCCCCTTCCTCTTCTTCTTTCTCTTTTCCCCTCCTCATTCTCTTCTTCCTCCTCTCTCTTTTCCCCCTCCTCATTCTCTTCTTCTTCTCTCTTTTCCCCTCCTCATTCTCTTCTTCTTCCTCTCTCTTTTCCCCTCCTCATTCTCTTCTTCTTCTCTCTCTTTTCCCCTCCTCATTCTCTTCTTCTTCCTCTCTCTTTCCCCTCCTCATTCTCTTCTTCTTCCTCTCTCTTTTCCCCTCCTCATTCTCTTCTTCCTCCTCTCTCTTTTCCCCTCCTCATTCTCTTCTTCCTCTCTCTCTTTCCCCTCCTCATTCTCTTCTTCCCCTCCTCTCTCTTTTTCCCCTCCTCATTCTCTTCTTCTTCCTCTCTCTTTTCCCCTCCTCATTCTCTTCTTCTTCCTCTCTCTTTTCCCCTCCTCATTCTCTTCTTCTTCCTCTCTCTTTTCCCCTCCTCATTCTCTTCTTCTTCCTCTCTCTTTTCCCCTCCTCATTCTCTTCTTCTTCCTCTCTCTTTTCCCCTCCTCATTCTCTTCTTCTTCCTCTCTCTTTTCCCCTCCTCATTCTCTTCTTCTTCCTCTCTCTTTTCCCCTCCTCATTCTCTTCTTCTTCCTCTCTTTTCCCCTCCTCATTCTCTTCTTCTTCCCTCTCTTTTCCCCTCCTCATTCTCTTCTTCTTCCTCTCTCTTTTCCCCTCCTCATTCTCTTCTTCTTCCTCTCTCTTTTCCCCTCCTCATTCTCTTCTTCTTCCTCTCTCTTTTCCCCTCCTCATTCTCTTCTTCTTCCTCTCTCTTTTCCCCTCCTCATTCTCTTCTTCTTCCTCTCTCTTTTCCCCTCCTCATTCTCTTCTTCTTCTCTCTCTTTTCCCCCTCCTCATTCTCTTCTTCTTCCTCTCTCTTTTCCCCTCCTCATTCTCTTCTTCCTCTCTCTCTTTTCCCCCTCCTCATTCTCTTCTTCTTCTCTCTCTTTTCCCCTCCTCATTCTCTTCTTCTTTCTCTCTTTTCCCCTCCTCATTCTCTTCTTCTTCCTCTCTCTTTTCCCTCCTCATTCTCTTCTTCTTCCTCTCTCTTTTCCCCTCCTCATTCTCTTCTTCTTCTCTTTTCCTCCTCTCTCTTCTTTTTCCCCTATTTTCCCCTCATTCTCTTCTTCTTCCTCTCTCTTTCCCCCTCCTCATTCTCTTCTTCTTCCTCTCTCTTTTCCCCTCCTCATTCTCTTCTTCTTCCTCTCTCTTTTCCCCTCCTCATTCTCTTCTTCTTCCTCTCTCTTTTCCCCTCCTCATTCTCTTCTTCTTCCTCTCTCTTTTCCCCTCCTCATTCTTCTTCTCTCTTTTCCCCTCCTCATTCTCTTTTCCCCTCTTTTCCTCATTCTCTTCTTCTTCCTCTCTCTTTCCCCCTCCTCATTCTCTCTTCTTCTTCTCTCTTTTCCCCTCCTCATTCTCTTCTTCCTCTCTCTTTTCCCCTCCTCATTCTCTCTTCTTCCTCTCTCTTTTTCCCTCCTCATTCTCTTCTTCTTCCTCTTCTTTTCCCCTCCTCATTCTCTTCTTCTTTTCTCTTTTCCCCTCCTCATTCTCTTCTTCTTCCTCTCTCTTTTCCCCTCCTCATTCTCTTCTTCTTCCTCTCTCTTTTCCCCTCCTCATTCTCTTCTTCTTCCTCTCTCTTTTCCCCTCCTCATTCTCTTCTTCTTCCTCTCTCTTTTCCCTCCTCATTCTCTTCTTCTTCCTCTCTCTTTTCCCCTCCTCATTCTCTTCTTCTTCCTCTCTCTTTTCC
This sequence comes from Oncorhynchus tshawytscha, assembly GCF_018296145.1. Taxonomy (NCBI): domain Eukaryota; kingdom Metazoa; phylum Chordata; class Actinopteri; order Salmoniformes; family Salmonidae; genus Oncorhynchus; species Oncorhynchus tshawytscha. The sequence goes on along the minus strand of NC_056439.1, from coordinate 41,587,083 downwards.
CCTCCTCATTCTCTTCTTCTTCCTCTCTCTTTTCCCCTCCTCATTCTCTTCTTCTTCCTCTCTCTTTTCCCCTCCTCATTCTCTTCTTCTTCCTCTCTCTTTTCCCCTCCTCATTCTCTTCTTCCTCTCTCTTTTCCCCTCCTCATTTCTCTTCTTCTCTCTCTTTTCCCCCCTCCTCATTCTCTTCTTCCTCTCTCTCTTTTCCCCCTCCTCATTCTCTTCTTCTTCCTCTCTCTTTTCCCCTCCTCATTCTCTTCTTCTTCCTCTCTCTTTTCCCCTCCTCATTCTCTTCTTCTTCCTCTCTCTTTTTCCCCTCCTCATTCTCTTCTTCTTCCCTCTCTTTTCCCCTCCTCATTCTCTTCTTCTTCCTCTCTCTTTTCCCCTCCTCATTCTCTTCTTCTTCCTCTCTCTTTTTCTCTCCTTTTCTTCTTCCTCCTCCTCTTTTCCCCCTCTCATTCTTCTTCTTCCTCTCTCTTTTCCCCTCCTCATTCTCTTCTTCTTCCTCTCTCTTTTCCCCTCCTCATTCTCTTCTTCTTCCTCTCTCTTTTTCCCCTCCTCATTCTCTTCTTCTTCTCTTCTTTTCCTCCTCTCTCTTCTTCTTCCCTCCTTTTCCCATTCTCTTCTTCTTCCTCTCTCTTTTCCCCTCCTCATTCTCTTCTTCTTCCTCTCTCTTTTCCCCTCCTCATTCTCTTCTTCTTCCTCTCTCTTTCCCCCTCCCATTCTCTTCTTCTTCTTCTTTTCCCTCCTCTTCTTCTCTCTCTTTTCCCTCCTCATTCTCTTCTTCTTCCTCTCTCTTTTCCCCTCCTCATTCTCTTCTTCTTCCTCTCTCTTTTCCCCTCCTCATTCTCTTCTTCTTCCTCTCTCTTTTTCCCCTCCTCATTCTCTTCTTCTTCCCTCTCTTTTTCCCTCCTCATTCTCTTCTTCTTCCTCTCTCTTTTCCCTCCTCATTCTCTTCTTCTTCCTCTCTCTTTTCCCCTCCTCATTCTCTTCTTCTTCCTCTCTTTTTCATTCTCTTCTTCTTCCTCTCTCTTTTCCCCCTCCTCATCTTCTTCTTCCTCTCTCTTTTCCCCTCCTCATTCTCTTCTTCTTCTTTTTTCCTCTCTCTTCTTCCCCTTTTCCTCATTCTCTTCTTCTTCCTCTCTCTTTTCCCCTCCTCATTCTCTTCTTCTTCCTCTCTCTTTTCCCCTCCTCATTCTCTTCTTCTTCCTCTCTTTTCCCCTCCTCATTCTCTTCTTCTTCCTCTCTCTTTTCCCCTCCTCATTCTCTTCTTCCTCTCTCTTTTCCCTCCTTTTCTTCTTCTTCCTCTCTCTTTTCCCCTCCTCATTCTTCTTCTTCCTCTCTCTTTTCCCCTCCTCATTCTCTTCTTCTTCCTCTCTCTTTTCCCCTCCTCATTCTCTTCTTCTTCCTCTCTCTTTTCCCCCTCCTCATTCTTCTTCTTCTTCCTCTCTCTTTTCCCTCTTTTTTCCCTCATTCTCTTCTTCTTCCTCTCTCTTTTTCCCCTCCTCATTCTCTTCTTCTTCCTCTCTCTTTTCCCCTCCTCATTCTCTTCTTCTTCTCTCTCTCTTTTCCCCTCCTCATTCTCTTCTTCTTCCTCTCTCTTTTCCCCTCCTCATTCTCTTCTTCTTCCTCTCTTTTCCCCTCCTCATTCTCTTCTTCTTCCCTCTCTTTTCCCCTCCTCATTCTCTTCTTCTTCCTCTCTCTTTTCCCCTCCTCATTCTCTTCTTCCTCTCTCTTTTCCCCTCCTCATTCTCTTCTTCCTCTCTCTTTTTCCCCCTCCTCATTCTCTTCTTCTTCCTCTCTCTTTTCCCCTCCTCATTCTCTTCTTCTTCCTCTCTCTTTTCCCCTCCTCATTCTTTTCTTCTTCCTCTCTCTTTTCCCCCTCATCTCTTTTCCCCTTCATTTCTTCTTCCTCTCTCTTTTCCCCTCCTCATTCTCTTCTTCTTCCTCTCTCTTTTCCCCTCCTCATCTCTCTTCTTCTTCCTCTCTTTTCCCCTCCTCATTCTCTTCTTCTTCCTCTCTCTTTTTCTCATTTCTTCCTCCTCTCTCTTTTCCCCTCCTCATTCTCTTCTTCTTCCTCTCTCTTTTCCCTCCTCATTCTCTTCTTCTTCTCTCTCTTTTCCCCTCCTCATTCTCTTCTTCTTCTTCTCTCTCTTTTCCCCTCCTCATTCTCTTCTTCTTCCTCTCTCTTTTCCCCTCCTCATTCTCTTCTTCTTCCTCTCTCTTTTCCCCTCCTCATTCTCTTCTTCTTCTCTCTTTTCCCCTCCTCATTCTCTTCTTCCTCCTCTCTCTTTTCCCCTCCTCATTCTCTTCTTCTTCCTCTCTCTTTTCCCCTCCTCATTCTCTTCTTCCTCTCTCTTTTCCCCTCCTCATTCTCTTCTTCTTCCTCTCTCTTTTCCCTCCTCATTCTCTTCTTCTTCCTCTCTCTTTTCCCCTCCTCATTCTCTTCTTCCTCTCTCTCTTTTTCCCCTCCTCATTCTCTTCTTCTTCCTCTCTCTTTTCCCCCTCCTCATTCTCTTCTTCTTCCTCTCTCTTTTCCCCTCCTCATTCTCTTCTTCTCTCTCTCTTTTCCTCTCATTCTCTTCTTCTTCCCTTCTCTTTTCCCCTCCTCATTCTCTTCTTCTTCCTCTCTCTTTTCCCCTCCTCATTCTCTTCTTCTTCCTCTCTTTTCCCCTCCTCATTCTCTTCTTCTTCCTCTCTCTTTTTCCCCCTCCTCATTCTCTTCTTCTTCCTCTCTCTTTTCCCCTCCTCATTCTCTTCTTCTTCTCTCTCTTTTCCCCTCCTCATTCTCTTCTTCTTCCTCTCTCTTTTCCCTCCTCATTTGTCTTCTTCCTCTCTCTTTTCCCCTCCTCATTCTCTTCTTCCTTCCTTTTCCCCTCCTCATTCTCTTCTTTTCCCCTCTTTTCCCCTCCTCATTCTCTTCTTCTTCCTCTCTCTTTTCCCCTCCTCATTCTCTTCTTCTTCTCTCTCTTTTCCCCTCCTCATTCTCTTCTTCTTCCTCTCTCTTTTCCCCTCCTCATTCTCTTCTTCTTCCTCTCTCTTTTCCCCTCCTCATTCTCTTCTTCTTCCTCTCTCTTTTCCCCTCCTCATTCTCTTCTTCCTCCTCTCTTTTCCCCTCCTCATTCTCTTCTTCTTCCTCTCTCTTTTCCCCTCCTCATTCTCTTCTTCTTCCTCTCTCTTTTCCCCTCCTCATTCTCTCTTCTTCCTCTCTCTTTTCCCCTCCTCATTCTCTTCTTCTTCCTCTCTCTTTTCCCCTCCTCATTCTCTTCTTCTTCCTCTCTCTTTTCCCCCTCCTCATTCTCTTCTTCTTCCTCTCTCTTTTCCCCTCCTCATTCTCTTCTTCCTCCTCTCTCTTTTCCCCTCCTCATTCTCTTCTTCTTCCTCTCTCTTTTCCCCTCCTCATTCTCTTCTTCTTCCTCTCTCTTTTCCCCTCCTCATTCTCTTCTTCTTCCTCTCTCTTTTCCTCCTCATTCTCTTCTTCCTCTCTCTTTCCCCCTCCGCACTCTCTTCTTCTTCTCTCTTTTCCCCTCCTCATTCTCTTCTTCTCCTCTCTCTTTTCCCCTCCTCATTCTCTTCTTCCTCCTCTCTCTTTTCCCCTCCTCATTCTCTTCTTCCTCCTCTCTCTTTTCCCCTCCTCATTCTCTTCTTCTTCCTCTCTCTTTTCCCCTCCTCATTCTCGTCTTCTTCCTCTCTCTTTTCCCCTCCTCATTCTCTTCTTCTTCCTCTCTCTTTTCCCCTCCTCATTCTCTTCTTCTTCCTCTCTCTTTTCCCCTCCTCATTCTCTTCTTCTTCCTCTCTCTTTTCCCCTCCTCATTCTCTTCTTCTTCCTCTTCTTTTCCCCTCCTCATTCTCTTCTTCTTCCTCTCTCTTTTCCCCCTCCTCATTCTCTTCTTCTTCCTCTCTCTTTTCCCCTCCTCATTCTCTTCTTCTTCCCTCTCTCTTTTCCCCTCCTCATTCTCTTCTTCTTCTCTCTCTTTTCCCCCTCCTCATTCTCTCTTCTTCCTCTCTCTTTTCCCCTCCTCATTCTCTTCTTCTTCCTCTCTCTTTTCCCCTCCTCATTCTCTTCTTCTTCCTCTCTCTTTTCCCCTCCTCATTCTCTTCTTCTTCCTCTCTCTTTTCCCCTCCTCATTCTCTTCTTCTTCCTCTCTCTTTTCCCTCCTCATTCTCTTCTTCTTCCCTCTCTTTTCCCCTCCTCATTCTCTTCTTCTTCCTCTCTCTTTTCCCCTCCTCATTCTCTTCTTCTTCCTCTCTCTTTTCCCCTCCTCATTCTCTTCTTCTTCCTCTCTCTTTTCCCCTCCTCATTCTCTTCTTCTTCCTCTCTCTTTTCCCCCTCCTCATTCTCTTCTTCTTCCTCTCTCTTTTCCCCTCCTCATTCTCTTCTTCTTCCTCTCTCTTTTCCCCTCCTCATTCTCTTCTTCTTCCTCTCTCTTTTCCCCTCCTCATTCTCTTCTTCTTCCTCTCTCTTTTCCCCTCCTCATTCTCTTCTTCTTCCTCTCTCTTTTCCCTCCTCATTCTCTTCTTCTTCCTCTCTCTTTTCCCCTCCTCATTCTCTTCTTCTTCCTCTCTCTTTTCCCTCCTCATTCTCTTCTTCTTCTCTCTTTTCCCCTCCTCATTCTCTTCTTTTCTCTCTCTTTTCCCCTCCTCATTCTCTTCTTCTTCTTTCTCTCTTTTCCCCTCCTCATTCTCTTCTTCTTCCTCTCTCTTTTCCCCTCCTCATTCTCTTCTTCTTCCTCTCTCTTTTCCCCCTCCTCATTCTCTTCTTCTTCCTCTCTCTTTTCCCCTCCTCATTCTCTTCTTCTTCCTCTCTCTTTTCCCCTCCTCATTTCTTCTTCTTCCTCTCTCTTTTCCCCTCCTCATTCTCTTCTTCTTCTCTCTCTTTTCCCCCTCCTCACTCTCTTCTTCCTCTCTCTTTCCCCCTCCTCACTCTCTTCTTCCTCTCTCTTTTCCCCTCCTCATTCTCTTCTTCTTCCTCTCTCTTTTCCCCTCCTCATTCTCTTCTTCTTCCTCTCTCTTTTCCCCTCCTCATTCTCTTCTTCTTCCTCTCTCTTTTCCCCTCCTCATTCTCTTCTTCCTCCTCTCTCTTTTCCCCTCCTCATTCTCTTCTTCTTCCTCTCTCTTTTCCCCTCCTCATTCTCTTCTTCCTCCTCTCTCTTTTCCCCTCCTCATTCTCTTCTTCTTCCTCTCTCTTTTCCCCCTCCTCATTCTCTTCTTCTTCCTCTCTCTTTTCCCCCTCCTCATTCTCTTCTTCTTCCTCTCTCTTTTCCCCTCCTCATTCTCTTCTTCCTCCTCTCTCTTTTCCCCTCCTCATTCTCTTCTTCCTCTCTCTTTTCCCTCCTCATTCTCTTCTTCCCTCTCTCTTTTCCCCTCCTCATTCTCTTCTTCCTCTCTCTTTTCCCCTCCTCATTCTCTTCTTCTTCCTCTCTCTTTTCCCCTCCTCATTCTCTTCTTCTTCCTCTCTCTTTTCCCCTCCTCATTCTCTTCTTCTTCTCTCTCTTTTCCCCTCCTCATTCTCTTCTTCTTCCTCTCTCTTTTCCCCTCCTCATTCTCTTCTTCTTCCTCTCTCTTTTCCCCTCCTCATTCTCTTCTTCTTCCTCTCTCTTTTCCCCTCCTCATTCTCTTCTTCTTCCTCTCTCTTTTTCCCCTCCTCATTCTCTTCTTCTTCTCTCTCTCTTTTCCCCTCCTCATTCTCTTCTTCTTCCTCTCTCTTTTCCCCTCCTCATTCTCTTCTTCTTCCTCTCTCTTTTCCCCTCCTCATTCTCTTCTTCTTCCTCTCTCTTTTCCCCTCCTCATTCTCTTCTTCTTCCTCTCTCTTTTCCCCTCCTCATTCTCTTCTTCTTCCTCTCTCTTTTCCCCTCCTCATTCTCGTCTTCTTCCTCTCTCTTTTCCCCTCCTTATTCTCATCTTCTTCCTCTCTGTTTTCCCCTCCTCATTCTCTTCTTCTTCCTCTCTCTTTTCCCCCTCCTCATTCTCTTCTTCTTCTCTCTCTTTTCCCCTCCTCATTCTCTTCTTCTTCCTCTCTCTTTTCCCCCTCCTCATTCTCTTCTTCTTCCTCTCTCTTTTCCCCTCCTCATTCTCTTCTTCCTCTCTCTTTTCCCCTCCTCATTCTCTTCTTCTTCTCTCTTCATTCTCTTCTTCCTCTCTCTTTTCCCCTCCTCATTCTCTTCTTCTTCCTCTCTCTTTTCCCCTCCTCATTCTCTTCTTCTTCCTCTCTTTTCCCCTCCTCATTCTCTTCTTCTTCCTCTCTCTTTTCCCCTCCTCATTCTCTTCTTCTTCCTCTCTCTTTTCCCCTCCTCATTCTCTTCTTCTTCCTCTCTCTTTTCCCCTCCTCATTCTCTTCTTCTTCCTCTCTCTTTTCCCCTCCTCATTCTCTTCTTCCTCCTCTCTCTTTTCCCCTCCTCATTCTCTTCTTCTTCCTCTCTCTTTTCCCCTCCTCATTCTCTTCTTCTTCCTCTCTCTTTTCCCCTCCTCATTCTCTTCTTCCTCCTCTCTCTTTTCCCCCTCCTTCTCTTCTTCTTCTCTCTCTTTTCCCCTCCTCATTCTTTCTTCTTCCTCTCTCTTTTCCCCTCCTCATTCTCTTCTTCTCTCTCTCTTTTCCCCTCCTCATTCTCTTCTTCTTCCTCTCTCTTTTCCCCTCCTCATTCTCTTCTTCTTCCTCTCTCTTTTCCCCTCCTCATTCTCTTCTTCTTCTTCTCTCTTTTCCCCTCCTCATTCTCTTCTTCTTCCTCTCTCTTTTCCCCTCCTCATTCTCTTCTTCTTCCTCTCTCTTTTCCCCTCCTCATTCTCTTCTTCTTCCTCTCTCTTTTCCCCTCCTCATTCTCTTCTTCTTCCTCTCTCTTTTCCCCCTCCTCATTCTTTTCTTCTTTCTCTTTTCTCTCTCTTTTCCCTCCTCATTCTCTTCTTCTTCCTCTCTCTTTTCCCCTCCTCATTCTCTTCTTCTTCCTCTCTCTTTTCCCCTCCTCATTCTCTTCTTCCTCCTCTCTCTTTTCCCCTCCTCATTCTCTTCTTCCTCTCTCTTTTCCCCCTCCTTTCTCTTCCCTCTCTCTTTTCTCTTCTTCTTCCTCTCTCTTTTCCCCTCCTCATTCTCTTCTTCTTCCTCTCTCTTTTCCCCTCCTCATTCTCTTCTTCTTCCTCTCTCTTTTCCCCCTCCTCATTCTCTTCTTCTTCCTCTCTCTTTTCCCCTCCTCATTCTCTTCTTCTTCCTTCCTCTTTTCCCCTCCTCATTCTCTTCTTCTTCCTCTCTCTTTTCCCCTCCTCATTCTCTTCTTCTTCCTCTCTCTTTTCCCCTCCTCATTCTCTTCTTCCTCTCTCTTTTCCCCTCCTCATTCTCTTCTTCTTCCTCCCTCTTTTCCCCTCCTCATTCTCTTCTTCTTCCTCTCTCTTTTCCCCTCCTCATTCTCTTCTTCCTCCTCTCTCTTTTCCCCTCCTCATTCTCTTCTTCTTCCTCTCTCTTTTCCCCTCCTCATTCTCTTCTTCTTCCTCTCTCTTTTCCCCTCCTCATTCTCTTCTTCTTCCTCTCTCTTTTCCCCTCCTCATTCTCTTCTTCTTCCCTCTCTTTTCCCCTCCTCATTCTCTTCTTCTTCCTCTCTCTTTTCCCCTCCTCATTCTCTTCTTCTTCCTCTCTCTTTTCCCCCTCCTCATTCTCTTCTTCTTCCTCTCTCTTTTCCCCCTCCTCATTCTCTTCTTCTTCCTCTCTCTTTTCCCCCTCCTCATTCTCTTCTTCTTCCTCTCTCTTTTCCCCTCCTCATTCTCTTCTTCTTCCTCTCTCTTTTCCCCTCCTCATTCTCTTCTTCCTCTCTCTTTTCCCCTCCTCATTTCTTCTTCCTCTCTCTTTTCCCCTCCTCATTCTCTTCTTCCTCTCTCTCTTTTCCCCCTCCTCATTCTCTTCTTCTTCCTCTCTCTTTTCCCCTCCTCATTCTCTTCTTCTTCTCTCTTTTTCCCCTCCTCATTCTCTTCTTCTTCCTCTCTCTTTTCCCTCCTCATTCTCTTCTTCTTCCTCTCTCTTTTCCCCTCCTCATTTCTTCTTCTTCCTCTCTCTTTTCCCCTCCTCATTCTCTTCTTTTCTCTCTTTTCCCCTCCTCATTCTCTTCTTTCCTCTCTCTTTTCCCCCTCCTCATTCTCTTCTTCTTCCTCTCTCTTTTCCCCTCCTCATTCTCTTCTTCTTCCTCTCTCTTTTCCCCTCCTCATTCTCTTCTTCCTCTCTCTCTTTTCCCCCTCCTCATTCTCTTCTTCTCCTCTCTCTTTTCCCCCTCCTCATTCTCTTCTTCTTCCTCTCTCTTTTTCCCCCTCCTCATTCTCTTCTTCTTCCTCTCTCTTTTCCCCTCCTCATTCTCTCTTCTTCCTCTCTCTTTTCCCTATTTTCCTCCTCATTCTTCTTCTTCCTCTCTCTTTTCCCCTCCTCATTCTCTCTTCTTTCTCTCTTTTCCCCTCCTCATTCTCTCCTTCCTCTCTCTTTTCCCCTCCTCATTCTCTTCTTCTTCCTCTCTCTTTTCCCCTCCTCATTCTCTTCTTCTTCCTCTCTCTTTTCCCCCTCCTCATTCTCTTCTTCTTCCTCTCTCTTTTCCCCTCCTCATTCTCTTCTTCCTCCTCTCTCTTTTCCCCCTCCTCATTCTCTTCTTCTTCCTCTCTCTTTTCCCCTCCTCATTCTCTTCTTCTTCCTCTCTCTTTTCCCCTCCTCATTCTCTTCTTTCCTCTTTTCCCCTCCTCATTCTCTTCTTCTTCCTCTCTCTTTTCCCCTCCTCATTCTCTTCTTCTTCCTCTCTCTTTTCCCCTCCTCATTCTCTTCTTCTTCCTCTCTCTTTTCCCCTCCTCATTCTCTTCTTCTTCCTCTCTCTTTTCCCCTCCTCATTCTCTTCTTCTTCCTCTCTCTTCCCCTCCTCATTCTCTTCTTCTTCCTCTCTTTTCCCCTCCTCATTCTCTTCTTCTTCCTCTCTCTTTTCCCCTCCTCATTCTCTTCTTCTTCCTCTCTCTTTTCCCCTCCTCATTTCTCTTCTTCCTCTCTCTTTTCCCCTCCTCATTCTCTTCTTCTTCCTCTCTCTTTTCCCCTCCTCATTCTCTTCTTCTTCCTCTCTCTTTTCCCCTCCTCATTCTCTTCTTCTTCCTCTCTCTTTTCCCCTCCTCATTCTCTTCTTCTTCCTCTCTCTTTTCCCCTCCTCATTCTCTTCTTCTTCCTCTCTCTTTTCCCCTCCTCATTCTCTTCTTCTTCCTCTCTCTTTTCCCTCTCTCGTTTTTCTCTTCTTCTTCTCCTCTCTCTTTTCCCCTCCTCATTCTCTTCTTCTTCCTCTCTCTTTTCCCCTCCTCATTCTCTTCTTCTTCCTCTCTCTTTTCCCCCTCCTCATTTCTCTTCTTCCTCTCTCTTTTCCCCTCCTCATTCTCTTCTTCTTCTCTCTCTTTTCCCCCTCCTCATTCTCTTCTTCTCCTCTCTCTTTTCCCCTCCTCATTCTCTTCTTCTTCCTCTCTCTTTTCCCCTCCTCATTCTCTTCTTCTTCCTCTCTCTTTTCCCCTCCTCATTCTCTTCTTCTTCCTCTCTCTTTTCCCCTCCTCATTCTCTTCTTCTTCCTCTCTCTTTTCCCCTCCTCATTCTCTTCTTTTCCCCTCCTCTTCTCTCTTCTTTCTTTTCCCCTCCTCATTCTCTTCTTCTTCCTCTCTCTTTTCCCCTCCTCATTCTCATCTTCTTCCTCTCTCCTTTCCCCTCCTCATTCTCTTCTTCTTCCTCTCTCTTTTCCCCTCCTCATTCTCTTCCTCCTCTCTCTTTTCCCCTCCTCATTCTCTTCTTTTTCCTCTCTATTTTCCCCTCCTCATTCTCTTCTTCCCCCTCTCTCTTTTCCCCTCCTCATTCTCTTCTTCTTCCTCTCTCTTTTCCCCCTCCTCATTCTCTTCTTCTTCCTCTCTCTTTCCCCCCTCCTCATTCTCTTCTTCTTCCTCTCTCTTTTCCCCTCCTCATTCTCTTCTTCTTCCTCTCTTTTCCCCTCCTCATTCTCTCTTTTTCTCTCTTTTTCCCCTCCTCATTCTCTTCTTCTTCCTCTCTCTTTTCCCCCTCCTCATTCTCTTCTTCTTCCTCTCTCTTTTCCCCCTCCTCATTCTCTTCTTCCTCTCTCTTTTCCCCTCCTCATTCTCTTCTTCTTCCTCTCTCTTTTCCCCTCCTCTCATTCTTCTTCTCTCTCTTTTCCCCCCTCCTCATTTTTCCCCTCTCTCTTTTCCCCTCCTCATTCTCTTCTTCTTCCTCTCTCTTTTCCCCTCCTCATTCTCTTCTTCCTCTCTCTTTTCCCCTCCTCATTTCTTCTTCTTCCTCTCTCTTTTCCCCTCCTCATTCTCTTCTTCTTCCTCTCTCTTTTCCCCTCCTCATTTCTCTTCTTCCTCTCTCTTTTTCCCCTCCTCATTCTCTTCTTCTTCTCTCTCTTTTCCCCTCCTCATTCTCTTCTTCTTCCTCTCTCTTTTCCCCTCCTCATTCTCTTCTTCTTCCTCTCTCTTTTCCCTCCTCATTCTCTTCTTCTTCCTCTCTCTTTTCCCCTCCTCATTCTCTTCTTCTTCCTCTCTCTTTTCCCCCTCCTCATTCTCTTCTTCTTTCTCTCTCTTTTCCCCTCCTCATTCTCTTCTTCTTCCTCTCTCTTTTCCCCTCCTCATTCTCTTCTTCTTCCTCTCTCTTTTCCCCTCCTCATTCTCTTCTTCTTCCTCTCTCTTTTCCCCTCCTCATTCTCTTCTTCTTCCTCTCTCTTTTCCCCTCCTCATTCTCTTCTTCTTCCTCTCTCTTTTCCCCTCCTCATTCTCTTCTTCTTCCTCTCTCTTTTCCCCTCCTCATTCTCTTCTTCTTCCTCTCTCTTTTCCCCTCCTCATTCTCTTCTTCTTCCTCTCTCTTTTCCCCTCCTCATTCTCTTCTTCCTCCTCTCTCTTTTCCCCCTCCTCATTCTCTTCTTCCTCCTCTCTCTTTTCCCCCTCCTCATTCTCTTCTTCTTCCTCTCTCTTTTCCCCTCCTCATTCTCTTCTTCTTCCTCTCTCTTTTCCCCTCCTCATTCTCTTCTTCTTCCTCTCTCTTTTCCCCTCCTCATTCTCTTCTTCTTCCTCTCTCTTTTCCCCTCCTCATTCTCTTCTTCTTCCTCTCTCTTTTCCCCCCCCTCTTCTTCTTCATCTCTCTTTTTCTTCTTCTTCTCTCTTTTCCCCCTCCTCATTCTCTTCTTCTTCCTCTCTCTTTTCCCCTCCTCATTCTCTTCTTCTTCCTCTCTCTTTTCCCCTCCTCATTCTCTTCTTCTTCCTCTCTCTTTTCCCTCCTCATTCTCTTCTTCTTCCTCTCTCTTTTCCCCCTCCTCATTCTCTTCTTCTCCTCTCTCTTTTCCCCCTCCTCATTCTCTTCTTCTTCCTCTCTCTTTTCCCCTCCTCATTCTCTTCTTCTTCCTCTCTCTTTTCCCCCTCCTCATTCTCTTCTTCTTCCTCTCTCTTTTCCCCCTCCTCATTCTCTTCTTCTTCTCTCTCTTTTCCCCTCCTCATTCTCTTCTTCTTCCTCTCTTTTCCCCTCCTCATTCTCTTCTTCTTCCTCTCTCTTTTCCCCTCCTCATTCTCTTCTTCTTCCTCTCTCTTTTCCCCTCCTCATTCTCTTCTTCTTCCTCTCTCTTTTCCCCTCCTCATTCTCTTCTTCTTCCTCTCTCTTTTCCCCTCCTCATTCTCTTCTTCTTCCTCTCTCTTTTCCCCTCCTCATTCTCTTCTTCTTCCTCTCTCTTTTTTCCCCTCCTCATTCTCTCTTTTCCCTCTTTTCCCCTCCTCATTCTCTTCTTCTTCCTCTCTCTTTTCCCTCCTCATTCTCTTCTTCTTCCTCTCTCTTTTCCCCTCCTCATTCTCTTCTTCTTCCTCTCTTTTCCCCTCCTCATTCTCTTCTTCTTCCTCTCTCTTTTCCCCTCCTCATTCTCTTCTTCTTCCTCTCTCTTTTCCCCTCCTCATTCTCTTCTTCTTCCTCTCTCTTTTCCCCTCCTCATTCTCTTCTTCTTCCTCTCTCTTTTCCCCTCCCTCATTCTCTTCTTCTTCCTCTCTCTTTTCCCCTCCTCATTCTCTTCTTCTCCTCTCTCTTTTCCTCCTCATTCTTTCTTCTTCCTCTCTTTTCCCCTCCTCATTCTCTTCTTCTTCCTCTCTTTTCCCCTCCTCATTCTCTTCTTCTCCTCTCTCTTTTCCCCTCCTCATTCTCTTCTTCCTCCTCTCTCTTTTCCCCTCCTCATTCTCTTCTTCTTCCTCTCTCTTTTCACCTCCTCATTCTCTTCTTCTTCCTCTCTCTTTTCCCCTCCTCATTCTCTTCTTCTTCCTCTCTCTTTTCCCCTCCTCATTCTCTTCTTCTTCCTCTCTCTTTTCCCCTCCTCATTCTCTTCTTCTTCCTCTCTCTTTTCCCCCTCCTCATTCTCTTCTTCTTCCTCTCTCTTTTCCCCTCCTCATTCTCTTCTTCTTCTCTCTTTTCCCCTCCTCATTCTCTTCTTCTTCCTCTCTCTCTTTTCCCCCTCCTCATTCTCTTCTTCTTCTCTCTTTTCCCCTCCTCATTCTCTTCTTTTTCTTCCTCTCTCTTTTCCCCCTCCTCATTCTCTTCTTCTTCCTCTCTCTTTTCCCCTCCTCATTCTCTTCTTCTTCCTCTCTCTTTCCCCTCCTCATTCTCTTCTTCCTCCTTCTCTTTTCCTCCTCATTCTCTTCTTCTTCCTCTCTCTTTTCCCCTCCTCATTCTCTTCTTCTTCCTCTTTTTCCCCCTCCTCTTTTCTTCCTTCTCTCTCTTTCCCCCTCCTCATTCTCTTCTTCTTCCTCTCTTTTTCCCCCTCCTCATTCTCTCTTCTTCCTCTCTCTTTTCCCCTCCTCGTTCTCTTCTTCTTCCTCTCTCTTTTTCCCTCCTCATTCTCTTCTTCTTCCTCTCTATTTTCCCCTCCTCATTCTCTTCTTCTTCCTCTCTCTTTTCCCCTCCTCATTCTCTTCTTCTTCCTCTCTCTTTTCCCCTCCTCATTCTCTTCTTCTTCCTCTCTTTTCCCCCTCCTCATTCTCTTCTTCTTCCTCTCTCTTTTCCCCCTCCTCATTCTCTTCTTCTTCCTCTCTCTTTTCCCCTCCTCATTCTCTTCTTCTTCTTCTCTCTTTTCCCCTCCTCATTCTCTTCTTCTTCCTCTCTCTTTTCCCCTCCTCATTCTCTTCTTTCCTCTCTCTTTTCCCCTCCTCATTCTCTTCTTCCCCCTCTCTCTTTTCCCCTCCTCATTCTCTTCTTCTTCCTCTCTCTCTTTTCCCCTCCTCATTCTCTTCTTTTCCTCTCTCTTTTCCCCTCCTCATTCTCTTCTTCTTCCTCTCTCTTTTCCCCTCCTCATTCTCTTCTTCTTTCTCTCTTTTCCCCCTCCTCATTCTCTTTTCCTCCTCTTTCCCTCCTCATTCTCTTCTTCTTCCTCTCTCTTTTCCCTCCTCATTCTCTTCTTCTTCCTCTCTCTTTTCCCCTCCTCATTCTCTTCTTCTTCCTCTCTCTTTTCCCTCCTCATTCTCTTCTTCTTCCTCTCTCTTTTCCCCTCCTCATTCTCTTCTTCTTCCTCTCTCTTTTCCCCTCCTCATTCTCTTCTTCTTCCTCTCTCTTTTCCCCTCCTCATTCTCTTCTTCTTCCTCTCTCTTTTCCCCTCCTCATTCTCTTCTTCTTCCTCTCTCTTTTCCCCTCCTCATTCTCTTCTTCTTCCTCTCTCTTTTCCCCTCCTCATTCTCTTCTTCTTCCTCTCTCTTTTCCCCTCCTCATTTCTCTTCTTTCTCTCTTTTCCCCCTCCTCATTCTCTTCTTCTTCCTCTCCTTTTCCCTCCTCATTCTCTTCTTCTTCCTCTCTCTTTTTCCCCCTCCTCATTCTCTCTTCTTCCTCTCTCTTTTCCCCCCTCCTCATTTCTTCTTCTTCCTCTCTCTTTTCCCCTCCTCATTCTCTTCTTCTTCCTCTCTCTTTTCCCCCTCCTCATTCTCTTCTTCTTCCTCTCTCTTTTCCCCTCCTCATTCTCTTCTTCTTCCTCTCTCTTTTCCCCCTCCTCATTCTCTTCTTCTTCCTCTCTCTTTTCCCCTCCTCATTCTCTTCTTCTTCCCTCTCTCTTTTCCCCTCCTCATTCTCTTCTTCTTCCTCTCTCTTTTCCCCTCCTCATTTCTTCTTCTTCCTCTCTCTTTTCCCCCTCCTCATTCTCTTCTTCTTCCTCTCTTTTCCCCTCCTCATTCTTCTTCTTCCTCTCTCTTTTCCCCTCCTCATTCTCTTCTTCTTCCTCTCTCTTTTCCCCTCCTCATTCTCTTCTTCTTCCTCTCTCTTTTCCCCTCCTCATTCTCTTCTTCTTCCTCTCTCTTTTCCCCCTCCTCATTCTCTTCTTCTTCCTCTCTCTTTTCCCCTCCTCATTCTTTCTTCTTCTTCCTCTCTCTTTTCCCTCCTCATTCTCTTCTTCTTCCTCTCTCTTTTCCCCCTCCTCATTCTCTTCTTCTTTCTCTCTTTTTCCCCTCCTCATTCTCTTCTTCTTCCTCTCTCTTTTCCCCCTCCTCATTCTCTTCTTCTTCCTCTCTCTTTTCCCCCTCCTCATTCTCTTCTTCTTCCTCTCTCTTTTCCCCTCCTCATTCTCTTCTTCTTCCTCTTCTTTTCCCCTCCTCATTCTCTTCTTCTTCCTCTCTCTTTTCCCCCTCCTCATTCTCTTCTTCTTCCTCTCTCTTTTCCCCTCCTCATTCTCTTCCTCCTCTCTCTTTTCCCCCTCATTCTCTCATTCTCTTCTTTTTCCTCCTCATTCTTTTCTTCCCCCTCCTCTTTTTCTCTTCTTCTTCCTCTCTCTTTTCCCCTCCTCATTCTCTTCTTCTTCCTCTCTCTTTTCCCCTCCTCATTCTCTTCTTCTTCCTCTCTCTTTTTCCCCTCCTCATTCTCTTCTTCTTCCTCTCTCTTTTCCCCTCCTCATTCTCTTCTTCTTTCTCTCTTTTTCCCTCCTCATTCTCTTCTTCTTCCTCTCTCTTTTCCCCTCCTCATTCTCTTCTTCTTCTCTCTCTTTTCCCCTCCTCATTCTCTTCTTCTTCCTCTCTCTTTTCCCCTCCTCATTCTCTTCTTCTTCCTCTCTCTTTTCCCCTCCTCATTCTCTTCTTCTTCCTCTCTCTTTTCCCCTCCTCATTCTCTTCTTCTTCCTCTCTCTTTTCCCCCTCCTCATTCTCTTCTTCTTCCTCTCTCTTTTCCCCTCCTCATTCTCTTCTTCTTCCTCTCTCTTTTCCCCTCCTCGTTTCTCTTCTTCTTCTCTCTTTTCCCCTCCTCATTCTCTTCTTCTTCCTCTCTCTTTTCCCCTCCTCATTCTCTTCTTCTTCCTCTCTCTTTTCCCTCCTCATTCTCTTCTTCTTCCTCTCTCTTTTCCCCTCCTCATTCTCTTCTTCTTCCTCTCTCTTTTCCCCTCCTCATTCTCTTCTTCTTCCTCTCTCTTTCCCCTCCTCATTCTCTTCTTCTTCTCTCTTTTCCCCTCCTCATTCTCTTCTTCTTCCTCTCTCTTTTCCCCTCCTCATTCTCTTCTTCTTCTCTCTCTTTTCCCCTCCTCATTCTCTTCTTCTTCCTCTCTCTTTTCCCCTCCTCATTCTCTTCTTCTTCCTCTCTCTTTTCCCCTCCTCATTCTCTTCTTCTTCCTCTCTCTTTTCCCTCCTCATTCTCTTCTTCCTCCTCTCTCTTTTCCCTCCTCATTCTCTTCTTCTTCCTCTCTCTTTTTCCCCTCCTCATTCTCTTCTTCTTCCTCTCTCTTTCCCCCTCCTCATTCTCTTCTTCTTCCTCTCTCTCTTTTCCCCTCCTCATTCTCTTCTTCTTCCTCTCTCTTTTCCCCTCCTCATTCTCTTCTTCTTCCTCTCTCTTTTCCCCTCCTCATTCTCTTCTTTTTCCTCTCTCTTTTCCCCTCCTCATTCTCTTCATTCTCTTCTTCCTCTCTCTTTTCCCCTCCTCATTCTCTTCTTCTTCCTCTCTCTTTTCCCCTCCTCATTCTCTTCTTCTTCCTCTCTCTTTTCCCCTCCTCATTCTCTTCTTCTTCTCTCTCTTTTCCCCCTCCTCATTCTCTTCCTCCTCCTCTCTCTTTTCCCCTCCTCATCTCTTCTTCTTCCTCTCTCTTTTCCCCTCCTCATTCTCTTCTTCTTCCTCTCTCTTTTTCCCTCCTCATTCTCTTCTTCTTCTCTCTCTTTTCCCCCTCCTCATTCTCTTCTTCTTCCTCTCTCTTTTCCCCTCCTCATTCTCTTCTTCTTCCTCTCTCTTTTCTCCTCATTCTCTTCTTCTCCTCTCTCTTTTCCCCTCCTCATTCTCTTCTTCTTCCTCTCTCTTTTCCCCTCCTCATTCTCTTCTTCTTCCTCTCTCTTTTCCCCCTCCTCATTCTCTTCTTCTTCCTCTCTCTTTTCCCCTCCTCATTCTCTTCTTCTTCCTCTCTCTTTTCCCCTCCTCATTCTCTTCTTCTTCCTCTCTCTTTTCCCCCTCCTCATTCTCTTCTTCTTCCTCTCTCTTTTCCCCTCCTCATTCTCTCTTCTTCCTCTCTCTTTTCCCCTCCTCATTCTCTTCTTCTTCTCTCTCTTTTCCCCTCCTCATTCTCTTCTTCTTCCTCTCTCTTTTCCCCTCCTCATTCTCTTCTTCTTCTCTTTTCTCTCTTTTTCCCCTCCTCTCTTTTCTCATTTCTTCTTCCTCTCTCTTTTCCCCCTCCTCATTCTCTTCTTCCCTCTCTCTTTTCCCCTCCTCATTCTCTTCTTCCTCCTCTCTCTTTTCCCCTCCTCATTCTCTTCTTCTTCCTCTCTCTTTTCCCCTCCTCATTCTCTTCTTCTTCCTCTCTCTTTTCCCCCTCCTCATTCTCTTCTTCTTCTCTCTCTCTTTTCCCCTCCTCATTCTCTTCTTCTTCCTCTCTCTTTTCCCCTCCTCATTCTCTTCTTCTTCCTCTCTCTTTTCCCCTCCTCATTCTCTTCTTCTTCCTCTCTCTTTTCCCCTCCTCATTCTCTTCTTTCTCTCTTTTCCCCTCCTCATTCTCTTCTTCCTCCTCTCTCTTTTCCCCTCCTCATTCTCTTCTTCTTCCTCTCTCTTTTCCCCTCCTCATTCTCTTCTTCTTCCTCTCTCTTTTCCCCTCCTCATTCTCTTCTTCTTCCTCTCTCTTTTCCCCCTCCTCATTCTCTTCTTCCTCTCTCTTTTCCCCTCCTCATTCTCTTCTTCTTCCTCTCTCTTTTCCCCCTCCTCATTCTCTTCTTCTTCCTCTCTCTTTTCCCCTCCTCATTCTCTTCTTCTTCCTCTCTCTTTTTCCCTCCTCATTCTCTTCTTCTTCCTCTCTCTTTTCCCCTCCTCATTCTCTTCTTCTTCCTCTCTCTTTTCCCCTCCTCATTCTCTTCTTCTTCCTCTCTCTTTTCCCCTCCTCATTCTCTTCTTCTTCCTCTCTCTTTTCCCCCTCCTCATTCTCTTCTTTTTCTTTTCCTCTTCCTCATTCTCTTCTTCTTTCTCTCTTTTCCCCTCCTCATTCTCTTCTTCTCCTCTCTCTTTTCCCCCTCCTCATTCTCTTCTTCTTCCTCTCTCTTTTCCCCTCCTCATTCTCTTCTTCTTCCTCTCTCTTTTCCCCTCCTCATTCTTTTCCCCTTCATTCTCTTCTTCTTCCTCTCTCTTTTCCCCTCCTCATTCTCTTCTTCTTCCTCTCTCTTTTTCCTCATTCTCTTCTTCTTCTCTCTCTTTCCCCTCCTCATTCTCTTCTTCTTCCTCTCTCTTTTCCCCTCCTCATTCTCTTCTTCTTCCTCTCTCTTTTCCCCTCCTCATTCTCTTCTTCTTCCTCTCTCTTTTCCCCTCCTCATTCTCTTCTTTCCTCTCTCTTTTCCCCTCCTCATTCTCTTCTTCTTCCTCTCTCTTTTCCCCTCCTCATTCTCTTCTTCTTCCTCTCTCTTTTCCCCTCCTCATTCTCTTCTTCTTCTCTCTCTTTTCCCCCTCCTCATTCTCTTCTTCTTCCTCTCTCTTTTCCCCTCCTCATTCTCTTCTTCTTCCTCTCTCTTTTCCCCTCCTCATTCTCTTCTTCTTCCTCTCTCTTTTTCCCCTCCTCATTCTCTTCTTCTTCCTCTCTCTTTTCCCCTCCTCATTCTCTTCTTCTTCTCTCTCTTTTTCCTCATTCTCTTCTTCTTCTCTCTTTTCCCCTCCTCATTCTCTTCTTCTTCCTCTCTCTTTTCACCTCCTCATTCTCGTCTTCTTCCTCTCTCTTTTCCCCTCCTCATTCTCTTCTTCTTCCTCTCTCTTTTCCCCTCCTCATTCTCTTCTTCTTCCTCTCTCTTTTCCCCTCCTCATTCTCTTCTTCTTCCTCTCTCTTTCCCCCTCCGCACTCTCTTCTTCTTCTCTCTTTTCCCCTCCTCATTCTCTTCTTCCTCTCTCTTTTCCCCTCCTCATTCTCTTCTTCTTCCTCTCTGTTTTCCCTCCTCCTCATTCTCTTCTTCTTCCTCTCTCTTTTCCCCTCCTCATTCTCTTCTTCTTCCTCTCTCTTTTCCCCTCCTCATTCTCTTCTTCTTCCTCTCTCTTTTCCCCTCCTCATTCTCTTCTTCTTCCTCTCTCTTTTCCCCTCCTCATTCTCTTCTTCTTCCTCTCTCTTCCCCCTCCTCTCTCTTTTCTCTCCTTTTCCTCATTCTCTTCTTCTTCCTCTCTCTTTTCCCCTCCTCATTCTCTTCTTCTTCCTCTCTCTTTTCCCCTCCTCATTCTCTTCTTCTTCCTCTCTCTTTTCCCCCTCCTCATTCTCTTCTTTCTCTCTCTTTTCCCCTCCTCATTTCTTCTTCTTCCTCTCTTTTCCCCTCCTCATTCTCTTCTTCCTCCTCTCTCTTTTCCCCTCCTCATTCTCTTCTTCTTCCTCTCTCTTTTCCCCTCCTCATTCTCTTCTTCTTCCTCTCTCTTTTCCTCATCCTCATTCTCTTCTTCTTCCTCTCTCTTTTCCCCTCCTCATTCTCTTCTTCTTCCTCTCTCTTTTCCCCTCCTCATTCTCTTCTTCTTCTCTCTTTTTCCCCTCCTCATTCATTCTTCTTTTCTCCCCTCCTCATTCTCTTCTTCTTCCTCTCTCTTTTCCCCCTCCTCATTCTCTTCTTCTTCCTCTCTCTTTTCCCCTCCTCATTCTCTTCTTCTTCCTCTCTCTTTTCCCCTCCTCATTCTCTTCTTCTTCCTCTCTCTTTTCCCCTCCTCATTCTCTTCTTCTTCCTCTCTCTTTTCCCCTCCTCATTCTCTTCTTCTTTCTCTCTTTTCCCCTCCTCATTCTCTTCTTCTTCCTCTCTCTTTTCCCCTCCTCATTCTCATCTTCTTCCTCTCTCTTTTCCCCTCCTCATTCTCTTCTTCTTCCTCTCTCTTTTCCCCTCCTCATTCTCTTCTTCTTCCTCTCTCTTTTCACCTCCTCATTCTCGTCTTCTTCCTCTCTCTTTTCCCCTCCTCATTCTCTTCTTCTTCCTCTCTGTTTTCCCCTCCTCATTCTCTTCTTCTTCCTCTCTCTTTTCCCCTCCTCATTCTCTTCTTCCTCTCTCTTTTCCCCTCCTCATTCTCTTCTTCTCCTCTCTCTTTTCCCCTCCTCATTCTCTTCTTCTTCCTCTCTCTTTTCCCCTCCTCATTCTCTTCTTCTTCCTCTCTTTTCCCCTCCTCATTCTCTTCTTCTTCCTCTCTCTTTTCCCTCCTCATTCTCTTCTTCTTCTCTCTCTTTTTTCCTCTCCTCATTCTCTTCTTCTTCCTCTCTCTTTTCCCCTCCTCATTCTCTTCTTCATCCTCTCTCTTTTCCCCCTCCTCATTCTCTTCTTCTTCCTCTCTCTTTTCCCCTCCTCATTCTCTTCTTCTTCCTCTCTCTTTTCCCCTCCTCATTCTCTTCTTCTTCCTCTCTCTTTTCCCCTCCTCATTCTCTTCTTCTTCCTCTCTCTTTTCCCCTCCTCATTCTCTTCTTCTTCCTCTCTCTTTTCCCCTCCTCATTCTCGTCTTCTTCCTCTCTCTTTTCCCCTCCTCATTCTCTTCTTCTTCCTCTCTCTTTTCCCCTCCTCATTCTCTTCTTCTTCCTCTCTCTTTTCCCCTCCTCATTCTCTTCTTCTTCCTCTCTCTTTTCCCCTCCTCATTTCTTCTTCTTTCTCTCTCTTTTCCCCCTCATTCTCTTCTTCTTCCTCTCTCTTTTCCCCCTCCTCATTCTCTTCTTCTCTCTCTCTTTTCCCCTCCTCATTCTCTTCTTCTTCCTCTCTCTTTTCCCTCCTCATTCTCTTCTTCTTCTCTCTCTTTTCCCCTCCTCATTTCTTCTTCTTCTTCTCTCTTTTCCCTCCTCATTCTCTTTTCCCTCTCTCTTTTCCCCTCATTCTCTTCTTCTTCCTCTCTCTTTTCCCCTCCTCATTCTCTTCTTCTTCCCTCTTTTCCCCCTCCTCATTCTCGTCTTCTTCCTCTCTCTTTTCCCCTCCTCATTCTCTTCTTCTTCCTCTCTCTTTTCCACTCCTCATTCTCTTCTTCTTCCTCTCTCTTTTCCCCTCCTCATTCTCATCTTCTTCCTCTCTCTTTTCCCCTCCTCATTCTCTTCTTCTTCCTCTTTCTTTTCACCTCCTCATTCTCTTCTTCCTCCTCTCTCTTTCCCCTCCTCATTCTCTTCTTCTTCCTCTCTCTTTTCCCCTCCTCATTCTCATCTTCTTCCTCTCTCCTTTCCCCTCCTCATTCTCTTCTTCTTCCTCTCTCTTTTCCACTCCTCATTCTCTTCCTCCTCTCTCTTTTCCCCTCCTCATTCTCTTCTTTTTCCTCTCTATTTTCCCCTCCTCATTCTCTTCTTCCTCTCTCTCTTTTCCCTCCTCATTCTCTTCTTCCCCTCTCTCTTTTCCCCTCCTCATTCTCTTCTTTTCCTCTCTCTTTTCCCCTCCTCATTCTCTTCTTCTTCCTCTCTCTTTTCCCCTCCTCATTCTCTTCTTCTTCCTCTCTCTTTTCCCCTCCTCATCTCTTTTCCCCTCCTCATTCTCTTCTTCTTCCTCTCTTTTCCCCTCCTCATTCTCTTCTTCTTCCTCTCTCTTTTCCCCCTCCTCATTCTCTTCTTCTTCCTCTCTCTTTTCCCCCTCCTCATTCTCTTCTTCTTCCTCTCTCTTTTCCCCCTCCTCATTCTCTTCTTCTTCCTCTCTTTTCCCCTCCTCATTCTCTTCTTCCTCTCTCTTTTCCCCTCCTCATTCTCTTCTTCTTCTCTCTCTTTTCCCCTCCTCATTCTCTTCTTCTTCCTCTCTCTTTTCCCCTCCTCATCTCTTCTTCTTCTCTCTCTTTTCCCCTCCTCATTCTCTTCTTCCTTCTCTCTTTTCCCCTCCTCATTCTCTTCTTCTTCCTCTCTCTTTTCCCCTCCTCATTCTCTTCTTCTTCCTCTCTCTTTTCCCCTCCTCATTCTCTTCTTCTTCCTCTCTCTTTTCCCCTCCTCATTCTCTTCTTCTTCCTCTCTCTTTTCCCCTCCTCATTCTCTTCTTCTTCCTCTCTCTTTTCCCCTCCTCATTCTCTTCTTCTTCCTCTCTCTTTTCCCCCTCCTCATTCTCTTCTTCTTCCTCTCTCTTTTCCCCTCCTCATTCTCTTCTTCTTCCTCTCTCTTTTCCCCTCCTCATTCTCTTCTTCTTCCCTCTCTTTTCCCCTCCTCATTCTCTTCTTCTTCCTCTCTCTTTTCCCCTCCTCATTCTCTTCTTCTTCCTCTCTCTTTTCCCCTCCTCATTCTCTTCTTCTTCCTCTCTCTTTTCCCCTCCTCATTCTCTTCTTCTTCCTCTCTCTTTTCCCCTCCTCATTCTCTTCTTCTTCCTCTCTCTTTTCCCCTCCTCATTCTCTTCTTCTTCCTCTCTCTTTTCCCCTCCTCATTCTCTTCTTCTTCCTCTCTCTTTTCCCCCTCCTCATTCTCTTCTTCTTCCTCTCTCTTTTCCCCTCCTCATTCTCTTCTTCTTCCTCTCTCTTTCCCCCTCCTCATTCTCTTCTTCTTCCTCTCTCTTTTCCCCTCCTCCTTTTCCCATCCTCATTCTCTTCTTCTTCCTCTCTCTTTTCCCCTCCTCATTCTCTTCTTCTTCTTCTTTTTTCCTCATTCTCTTTTTTCCTCTTTTCCCCTCCTCATTCTCTTCTTCTTCCTCTCTCTTTTCCCCTCCTCATTCTCTTCTTCTTCCTCTCTCTTTTCCCCTCCTCATTCTCTTCTTTTTCCTCTCTCTTTTCCCCTCCTCATTCTCTTCTTCTTCCTCTCTCTTTTCCCCTCCTCATTCTCTTCTTCTTCCTCTCTCTTTTCCCCTCCTCATTCTCTTCTTCTTCTCTCTCTTTTCCCTCCTCATTCTCTTCTTCTTCCTCTCTTTTCCCCCTCCTCATTTCTTCTTCTTCCTCTCTCTTTTCCCCTCCTCATTCTCTTCTTCTTCTCTCTTTTCCCCTCCTCATTCTCTTCTTCTTCCTCTCTCTTTTCCCCCTCCTCATTCTCTTCTTCCTCTCTCTTTTTCCCCTCCTCATTCTCTTCTTTCCTCTCTCTTTTCCCCTCCTCATTCTCTTCTTCTTCCTCTCTCTTTTCCCTCCTCATTCTCTTCTTCTTCCTCTCTCTTTTCCCCTCCTCATTTCTTCTTCTTCTTCTCTCTTTTCCCTCCTCATTCTCTTCTTCTTTCTCTCTTTTTCCCTCCTCATTCTCTTCTTCTTCCTCTCTCTTTTCCCCTCCTCATTCTCTTCTTCTTCCTCTCTCTTTCCCCCTCCTCATTCTCTTCTTCTTCTCTCTCTTTTCCCCTCCTCATTCTCTTCTTCTTCCTCTCTCTTTTCCCCTCCTCATTCTCTTCTTCTTCCTCTCTCTTTTCCCCTCCTCATTCTCTTCTTCTTCCTCTCTCTTTTCCCCTCCTCATTCTCTTCTTCTTCTTCTCTCTTTTCCCCCTCCTCATTCTCTTCTTCTTCCTCTCTCTTTTTCCCCTCCTCATTCTCTTCTTCTTCCTCTCTCTTTTCCCTCCTCATTCTCTTCTTCTTTCTCTCTTTTCCCTCCTCATTCTCTTCTTCTCCTCTCTCTTTTCCCCTCCTCATTCTCTTCTTCCTCCTCTCTCTTTTCCCCTCCTCATTCTCTTCTTCTTCCTCTCTCTTTTCCCCTCCTCATTCTCTTCTTCTTCCTCTCTCTTTTCCCCTCCTCATTCTCTTCTTCTTCCTCTCTCTTTTCCCCTCCTCATTCTCTTCTTCTTCCTCTCTCTTTTCCCCTCCTCATTCTCTTCTTCTTTCTCTCTTTTCCCCTCCTCATTCTCTTCTTCTTTCTCTCTTTTCCCCTCCTCATTCTTTCTTTTCTTCATTCTCTTTTCCCTCCTCATTCTCTTCTTCTTCCTCTCTCTTTTCCCCTCCTCATTCTCTTCTTCTTCTCTCTTTTCCCCTCCTCATTCTCTTCTTCTTCCTCTCTCTTTTCCCCTCCTCATTCTCTTCTTCTTCCTCTCTCTTTTCCCCTCCTCATTCTCTTCTTCTTCCTCTCTCTTTTCCCCTCCTCATTCTTCTTCTTCCTCTCTCTTTTCCCCTCCTCATTCTCTTCTTCTTCTCTCTCTTCCCCCTCCTCATTCTCTTCTTCTTCTCTCTCTTTTCCCCTCCTCATTCTCTTCTTCTCCTCTCTTTTCCCCTCCTCATTCTCTTCTTCTTCCTCTCTCTTTTCCCCTCCTCATTCTCTTCTTCTTCCTCTCTCTTTTCCCCTCCTCATTCTCTTCTTCTTCCTCTCTCTTTTCCCTCCTCATTCTCTTCTTCTTCCTCTCTCTTTTCCCCTCCTCATTCTCTTCTTCTTCCTCTCTCTTTTCCCCTCCTCATTCTCTTCTTCTTCTCTCTCTCTTTTCCCCTCCTCATTCTCTTCTTCTTCCTCTCTCTTTTCCCCTCCTCATTCTCTTCTTCTCTCTCTCTTTTCCCTCCTCATTTCTTCTTCCTCTCTCTTTTCCCCTCCTCATTTCTTCTTCTTCCTCTCTCTTTTCCCCTCCTCATTCTCTTCTTCTTCCTCTCTCTTTTCCCCTCCTCATTCTCTTCTTCTTCCTCTCTCTTTTCCCCTCCTCATTCTCTTCTTCTTCCTCTCTCTTTTCCCCTCCTCATTCTCTTCTTCTTCCTCTCTCTTTTCCCCTCCTCATTCTCTTCTTCTTCCTCTCTCTTTTCCCCTCCTCATTCTCTTCTTCTTCCTCTCTCTTTTCCCCCTCCTCATTCTCTTCTTCTTCCTCTCTCTTTTCCCCTCCTCATTCTCTTCTTCTTTTCCTCTCTCTTTTCCCCTCCTCATTCTCTTCTTCTTCCTCTCTCTTTTCCCCTCCTCATTCTCTTCTTCTTCCTCTCTCTTTTCCCCTCCTCATTCTCTTCTTCTTCCTCTCTCTTTTCCCCTCCTCATTCTCTTCTTCTCCTCTCTCTTTTCCCCTCCTCATTCTCTTCTTCTTCCTCTCTCTTTTCCCTCCTCATTTCTTTTCTTCTTCCTCTCTCTTTTCCCCTCCTCATTCTCTTCTTCTTCCTCTCTCTTTTCCCCTCCTCATTCTCTTCTTCTTCCTCTCTCTTTTCCCCTCCTCATTCTCTTCTTCTTCCTCTCTCTTTTCCCCTCCTCATTCTCTTCTTCTTCCTCTCTCTTTTCCCTCCTCATTCTCTTCTTCTCTCTCTCTTTTCCCCCTCCTCATTCTCTTCTTTTCCTCTCTCTTTTCCCCCTCCTCATTCTCTTCTTCTTCCTCTCTCTTTTCCCTCCTCATTTCTTCTTCTTCCTCTCTCTTTTCCCCTCCTCATTCTCTTCTTCCTTCTCTTTCCCCCTCCTCATTCTCTTCTTTCCTCTCTCTTTTCCCCTCCTCATTCTCTTCTTCTTCCTCTCTCTTTTCCCCTCCTCATTCTCTTCTTCTTCTCTCTCTTTTCCCCTCCTCATTCTCTTCTTCTTCCTCTCTTTTCCCTCCTCATTCTCTTCTTCTTCTCTCTCTTTTCCCCTCCTCATTCTCTTCTTCTTCCTCTCTCTTTTCCCCTCCTCATTCTCTTCTTCTTCTTCTCTTTTCCCCTCCTCTCTCTTCTTTTCCTCCTTTTCCCCTCCTCATTCTCTTCTTCTTCCTCTCTCTTTTCCCCTCCTCATTCTCTTCTTCTTCCTCTCTCTTTTCCCCTCCTCATTCTCTTCTTCTTCCTCTCTCTTTTCCCCTCCTCATTCTCTTCTTCTCTCTCTTTTCCCCTCCTCATTCTCTTCTTTTTCCTCTCTCTTTTCCCCTCCTCATTCTCTTCTTCCCCTCTCTCTTTTCCCTCCTCATTCTCTTCTTCTTCTCTCTCTTTTCCCCTCCTCATTCTCTTCTTCTTCCTTTCTTTTCCCCTCCTCATTCTCTTCTTCCTCTCTCTTTCCCCCTCCGCACTCTCTTCTTCTTCTCTCTTTTCCCCTCCTCATTCTCTTCTTCCTCTCTCTTTTCCCCTCCTCATTCTCTTCTTTTTCCTCTCTATTTTCCCCTCCTCATTCTCTTCTTCCCCCTCTCTCTTTTCCCCTCCTCATTCTCTTCTTCCTCCTCTCTCTTTTCCCCTCCTCATTCTCTTCTTCTTCCTCTCTCTTTTCCCCTCCTCATTCTCTTCTTCTTCCTCTCTTCTCTCTTTTCCCTCTCTCTTTTCCCCTCTCTCTTCTTCCTCTCTCTTTTTCCCCTCCTCATTCTCTTCTTCTTCCTCTCTCTTTTCCCCTCCTCATTCTCTTCTTCTTCCTCTCTCTTTTCCCCTCCTCATTCTCTTCTTCCTCTCTCTTTTCCCTCCTCATTCTCTTCTTCTTCCTCTCTCTTTTCCCCTCCTCATTCTCTTCTTCTTCCTCTCTTTTCCCCTCCTCATTCTCTTCTTCTTCCTCTCTCTTTTCCCCTCCTCATTCTCTTCTTCTTCCTCTCTCTTTTCCCCTCCTCATTCTCTTCTTCTTCCTCTCTCTTTTCCCCTCCTCATTCTCTTCTTCTTCCTCTCTCTTTTCCCCTCCTCATTCTCTTCTTCTTCCTCTTTTCTCTTTTCCCCTCCTCATTCTCTTCTTCTTCCTCTCTCTTTTCCCCTCCTCATTCTCTTCTTCTTCCTCTCTCTTTTCCCCCTCCTCATTCTCTTCTTCTTCCTCTCTCTTTTCCCCTCCTCATTCTCTTCTTCTTCCTCTCTCTTTTCCCCTCCTCATTCTCTTCTTCTTCCTCTCTCTTTTCCCTCCTCATTCTCTTCTTCTTCTCTCTCTTTTCCCCTCCTCATTCTCTTCTTCTTCCTCTCTCTTTTCCCTCCTCATTCTCTTCTTCTTCCTCTCTTTTCCCCTCCTCATTCTCTTCTTCTTCCTCTCTCTTTTCCCCTCCTCATTCTCTTCTTCTTCCTCTCTCTTTTCCCCTCCTCATTCTCTTCTTCTTCCTCTCTCTTTTCCCCTCCTCATTCTCTTCTTCTTCTCTCTCTTTTCCCCCTCCTCATTCTCTTCTTCTTCCTCTCTTTTTTCCCCCTCCTCATTCTCTTCTTCTTCCTCTCTCTTTTCCCCCTCCTCATTCTCTTCTTCTTCCTCTCTTTTCCCCCTCCTCATTCTCTTCTTCTTCCTCTCTCTTTTTCCCCTCCTCATTCTCTTCTTCTTCCTCTCTCTTTTCCCCTCCTCATTCTCTTCTTCTTCCTCTCTCTTTTTCCCTCCTCATTCTCTTCTTCTCCTCTCTCTTTTCCCTCCTCATTCTCTTCTTCTTCTCTCTTTTCCCTCCTCATTCTCTTCTTTTTCTCTCTTTTCCCCTCCTCATTCTCTTCTTGTTTTCCTCTCTCTCTTTTCCCCTCCTCATTCTCTTCTTCTTCCTCTCTCTTTTCCCCTCCTCATTCTCTTCTTCTTCCTCTCTCTTTTCCCCTCCTCATTTCTCTTCTTCCTCTCTCTTTTCCCTCCTCATTCTCTTCTTCTTCCTCTCTCTTTTCCCCTCCTCATTCTCTTCTTCTTCCTCTCTCTTTTCCCCTCCTCATTCTTCTTCTTCCTCTCTCTTTTCCCCTCCTCATTCTCTTCTTTTCCTCTCTCTTTCCCCCTCCTCATTTCTTCTTCTTCCTCTCTCTTTTCCCCTCCTCATTCTCTTCTTCTTCTCTCTCTTTTCCCCTCCTCATTCTCTTCTTTTCTCTCTCTTTTTCCCCTCCTCATTCTCTTCTTCTTCCTCTCTCTTTTCCCCTCCTCATTCTCTTCTTTTCTCTCTCTTTTCCCCCTCCTCATTCTCTTCTTCTTCCTCTCTCTTTTCCCCTCCTCATTCTCTTCTTCTTTCTCTCTTTTTTCCCCTCCTCATTCTCTTCTTCTTCCTCTCTCTTTTCCCCTCCTCATTCTCTTCTTCTTCTCTCTCTTTTCCCCTCCTCATTCTCTTCTTCTTCCTCTCTCTTTTCCCCTCCTCATTCTCTTCTTCTTCCTCTCTCTTTTCCCCTCCTCATTCTCTTCTTCTTCTCTCTCTTTTCCCC
Organism: Oncorhynchus tshawytscha; assembly: GCF_018296145.1. NCBI lineage: Eukaryota > Metazoa > Chordata > Actinopteri > Salmoniformes > Salmonidae > Oncorhynchus > Oncorhynchus tshawytscha. The sequence goes on along the minus strand of NC_056439.1, from coordinate 41,559,833 downwards.
TCCTCATTCTCTTCTTTTTCCTCTCTCTTTTCCCCCTCCTCATTCTCTTCTTCTTCCTCTCTCTTTTCCCCTCCTCATTCTCTTCTTTCCTCTCTCTTTTCCCCTCCTCATTCTCTTCTTCTTCTCTCTCTTTTTCCCTCCTCATTCTCTTCTTCTTCCTCTCTCTTTTCCCCTCCTCATTCTCTTCTTCTTCTCTCTCTTTTCCCTCCTCATTCTCTTCTTCTTCCTCTCTCTTTTCCCCTCCTCATTCTCTTCTTCTTCCTCTCTCTTTTCCCCTCCTCATTCTCTTCTTCTTCCTCTCTCTTTTCCCTCCTCATTCTCTTCTTCTTCCTCTCTCTTTTCCCCCTCCTCATTCTCTTCTTCTTCCTCTCTCTTTTCCCCTCCTCATTTCTCTTCTTTCTCTCTTTTCCCTCCTCATTCTCTTCTTCTTTCTCTCTTTTCCCCTCCTCATTCTCTTCTTCTTCTCTCTTTTCCCCTCCTCATTCTCTTCTTCTTCCTCTCTCTTTTCCCCTCCTCATTCTCTTCTTCTTCCTCTCTCTTTTCCCCTCCTCATTCTCTTCTTCTTCCTCTCTCTTTTCCCCTCCTCATTCTCTTCTTCTTCCTCTCTCTTTTCCCCTCCTCATTCTCTTCTTCTTCCTCTCTCTTTTCCCTCCTCATTCTCTTCTTCTTCTCTCTCTTTTCCTCATTCCTCTATTCTCTTCTTCTCTCTCTTTTCGTTTCCTTTTCCTCATTCTCTTCTTCTTCTCTCTCTTTTCCCCTCCTCATTCTCTTCTTCTTCCTCTCTCTTTTCCCCTCCTCATTCTCTTCTTCCCTCTCTCTTTTCCCCTCCTCATTCTCTTCTTCTTCCTCTCTCTTTTCCCCTCCTCATTCTCTTCTTCTTCCTCTCTCTTTTCCCCTCCTCATTCTCTTCTTCTTCTCTCTCTTTCCCTCCTCATTCTCTTCTTCTTCCTCTCTCTTTTCCCCTCCTCATTCTCTTCTTCTTCTCTCTCTTTTCCCCTCCTCATTCTCTTCTTCTTCCTCTCTTTCCCCTCCTCATTCTCTTCTTCTTCCTCTCTCTTTTCCCTCCTCATTCTCTTCTTCTTCCTCTCTCTTTTCCCCTCCTCATTCTCTTCTTCTTCCTCTCTCTTTTCCCCTCCTCATTCTCTTCTTCTTCCTCTCTCTTTTCCCCTCCTCATTCTCTTCTTCTTCTCTCTCTTTTCCCCTCCTCATTTCTCTTCTTCTTTCTCTCTCTTTTCCCCTCCTCATTCTCTTCTTCTTCCTCTCTCTTTTCCCCTCCTCATTCTCTTCTTCTTCCTCTCTCTTTTCCCCTCCTCATTCTCTTCTTCTTCCCTCTCTCTTTTCCCCTCCTCATTCTCTTCTTCTTCCTCTCTCTTTTCCCCTCCTCATTCTCTTCTTCTTCCTCTCTCTTTTTCCCCTCCTCATTCTCTTCTTCTTCCTCTCTCTTTTCCCCTCCTCATTCTCTTCTTCTTTCTCTCTTTTCCCCTCCTCATTCTCTTCTTCTTCCTCTCTCTTTTCCCCCTCCTCATTCTCTTCTTCTTCTCTCTCTTTTCCCCTCCTCATTCTCTTCTTCTCTCTCTTTTCCCTCCTCATTCTCTTTTCTCTCTCTTTTCCCCTCCTCATTCTCTTCTTCTTCCTCTCTCTTTTCCCTCCTCATTCTCTTCTTCTCCTCTCTCTTTTTCCCCTCCTCATTCTCTTCTTCTTCCTCTCTTTTCCCTCCTCATTCTCTTCTTCTCTCTTTTTTTCCTTCTTCTCTTCTTTTCATCCTCATTCTCTTCTTCTTTCTCTTTTTTCCTCTCTCTCTTTTTTTCTCTCTTTCCCTCCTCATTCTCTCTTCTTTCTCTCTTTTTCCCTCCTCATTCTCTTCTTCTTCCTCTCTCTTTTCCCCTCCTCATTCTCTTCTTCTTCCTCTCTCTTTTCCCCTCCTCATTCTCTTCTTCTTCCTCTCTCTTTTCCCCTCCTCATTCTCTTCTTTTCCTCTCTCTTTTCCCCTCCTCATTCTCTTCTTCTTCCTCTCTCTTTTCCCTCCTCATTCTCTTCTTCTTCCTCTCTTTTCCCTCCTCATTCTCTTCTTCTTCCTCTCTCTTTTCCCCTCCTCATTCTCTTCTTCTTCCTCTCTCTTTTCCCCTCCTCATTCTCTTCTTCTTCCTCTCTCTTTTCCCCTCCTCATTCTCTTCTTCTTCCTCTCTCTTTTCCCCTCCTCATTCTCTTCTTCTTCTCCTCTCTCTTTTCCCCCTCCTCATTCTCTTCTTCTTCCTCATCTCTTTTCCCTCCTCATTTCTTCTTCTTCTTCTTCTCTTTTCCCCTCCTCATTCTCTTCTTCTTCTTCTCTCTTTTCCCTCCTCATTCTCTTCTTCTTCTCTCTTTTCCCTCCTCATTCTCTTCTTCTTCCTCTCTCTTTCCCCTCCTCATTCTCTTCTTCTTCCTCTCTCTTTTCCCCTCCTCATTCTCTTCTTCTTCTCTCTCTTTTCCCCTCCTCATTCTCTTCTTCTTCCTCTCTCTTTTCCCCTCCTCATTCTCTTCTTCTTCTCTCTCTTTTCCCCTCCTCATTCTCTTCTTCTTCCTCTCTCTTTTCCCCTCCTCATTCTCTTCTTCTTCCTCTCTCTTTTCCCCTCCTCATTCTCTTCTTCTTCCTCTCTCTTTTCCCCTCCTCATTCTCTTCTTCTTCCTCTCTCTTTTCCCCTCCTCATTCTCTTCTTCTTCCTCTCTCTTTTCCCTCCTCATTCTCTTCTTTTCCTCTCTCTTTTCCCTCCTCATTCTCTTCTTCTTCCTCTCTCTTTTCCCCTCCTCATTCTCTTCTTCTTCCTCTCTCTTTTCCCCTCCTCATTCTCTTCTTCTTCCTCTCTCTTTTCCCCTCCTCATTCTCTTCTTCTTCCTCTCTCTTTTCCCCTCCTCATTCTCTTCTTCTTTCTCTCTCTTTTCCCCTCCTCATTCTCTTCTTCTTCCTCTCTCTTTTCCCCCTCCTCATTTCTCTTCTTTCCTCTCTCTTTTCCCCTCCTCATTCTCTTCTTCTTCCTCTCTCTTTTCCCCCTCCTCATTCTCTTCTTCTTCCTCTCTCTCTTTTCCCCTCCTCATTCTCTTCTTCTTCCTCTCTCTTTTCCCCTCCTCATTCTCTTCTTCCTCTCTCTTTTCCCCCTCCTCATTCTCTTCTTCTTCCTCTCTCTTTTCCCCTCCTCATTCTCTTCTTCTTCCTCTCTCTTTTCCCCTCCTCATTCTCTTCTTTTCCTCTCTTTTTCCCCTCCTCATTCTCTTCTTCTTCCTCTCTCTTTTCCCCTCCTCATTCTCTTCTTCTTCCTCTCTCTTTTCCCCTCCTCATTCTCTTCTTCTTCCTCTCTCTTTTCCCCTCCTCATTCTCTTCTTCTTCCTCTCTCTTTTCCCCTCCTCATTCTCTTCTTCTTCCTCTCTCTTTCCCCCTCCGCACTCTCTTCTTCTTCTCTCTTTTCCCCTCCTCATTCTCTTCTTCCTCTCTCTTTTCCCCTCCTCATTCTCTTCTTCTTCCTCTCTCTTTTCCCCTCCTCATTCTCTTCTTCTTCCTCTCTTTTCCCTCCTCATTCTCTTCTTCTTCCTCTCTCTTTTCCCCTCCTCATTCTCTTCTTCTTCCTCTCTCTTTTCCCCCCTCCTCATTCTCTTCTTCCTCTCTCTTTTCCCCTCCTCATTTCTCTTCTTCTTCCTCTCTCTTTTCCCCTCCTCATTCTCTTCTTCTTCCTCTCTCTTTTTCCCCTCCTCATTCTCTTCTTCTTTCTCTCTCTTTTCCCCTCCTCATTCTCTTCTTCTTCCTCTCTCTTTTCCCTCCTCATTCTCTTCTTCTTCCTCTCTCTTTTCCCCTCCTCATTCTCTTCTTCTTCTTCTCTCTTTCCCCCCTCCTCATTCTCTTCTTCTTCCTCTCTCTTTTCCCCTCCTCATTCTCTTCTTCTTCCTCTCTCTTTTCCCCTCCTCATTCTCTTCTTCTTCCTCTCTCTTTTCCCCTCCTCATTCTCTTCTTCCTCTCTCTTTTCCCCCTCCTCATTCTCTTCTTCTTCCTCTCTCTTTTCCCCCTCCTCATTCTCTTCTTCTTCTCTCTCTTTTCCCTCCTCATTCTTTTCTTCTTCCTCTCTCTTTTCCCCTCCTCATTCTCTTCTTCTTCCTCTCTCTTTTCCCCTCCTCATTCTCTTCTTCTTCCTCTCTCTTTTCCCTCCTCATTCTCTTCTTCTTCTCTCTCTTTTCCCCCTCCTCATTCTCTTCTTCTTCCTCTCTCTTTTCCCCTCCTCATTCTCTTCTTCTTCTCTCTCTTTTCCCCTCCTCATTCTCTTCTTCTTCATCTCTCTCTTTCCCCTCCTCGTTCTCTCTTCTTCCTCTCTCTCTTTCCCCTCCTCATTCTCTTCTTCTTCCTCTCTCTTTTCCCCTCCTCATTCTCTTCTTCCTCTCTCTTTTCCCTCCTCATTCTCTTCTTCTTCCTCTCTCTTTTCCCCTCCTCATTCTCTTCTTTCCTCTCTCTTTTCCCTCCTCATTCTCTTCTTCTTCTCTCTCTCTTTTCCCTCCTCATTCTCTTCTTTTCCTCTCTCTTTTCCCCTCCTCATTCTCTTCTTCTTCTCTCTCTCTTTTCCCCTCCTCATTCTCTTCTTCTTCTCTCTCTTTTCCCCCTCCTCATTCTCTTCTTCTTCCTCTCTCTTTTCCCCTCCTCATTCTCTTCTTCTTCCTCTCTCTTTTCCCTCCTCATTCTCTTCTTCTTCCTCTCTTTTCCCTCCTCATTCTCTTCTTCTTCCTCTCTCTTTTCCCCTCCTCATTCTCTTCTTCTTCCTCTCTCTTTTCCCCTCCTCATTCTCTTCTTCTTTTTTCTCTCTCTTTTCCCCTCCTCATTCTCTTCTTCTTCCTCTCTCTTTTCCCCTCCTCATTCTCTTCTTCTTCCTCTCTCTTTTCCCCTCCTCATTCTCTTCTTCTTCCTCTCTCTTTTCCCCTCCTCATTCTCTTCTTCTTCCTCTCTCTTTTCCCCTCCTCATTTCTCTTCTTCCCTCTTTTTTTCCCCTCCTCATTTCTTCTTCTAAATCCTCTCTTTTCCCCTCCTCATTCTCTTCTTCTTCCTCTCTCTTTTCCCCTCCTCATTCTCTTCTTCTTCCTCTCTCTTTTCCCCTCCTCATTCTCTTCTTCTTCCTCTCTCTTTTCCCCTCCTCATTCGTTCTTCTTCCTCTCTCTTTTCCCCTCCTCATTCTCTTCTTCTTTCTCTCTTTTCCCTCCTCATTCTCTTCTTCTTTCTCTCTTTTCCGTTTCTCTTCTTCTTTCTCTCTTTTCCCTCCTCATTCTCTTCTTTTTCTCTCTTTTCCCTCCTCATTCTCTTCTTCTTCCTCTCTATTTTCCCCTCCTCATTCTCTTCTTCTTCTCTCTCTTTTCCCTCCTCATTCTCTTCTTCTTCCTCTCTCTTTTCCCCTCCTCATTCTCTTCTTCTTCTCTCTCTTTTCCCCTCCTCGTTTCTCTTCTTCTTCTCTCTTTTCCCTCCTCATTCTCTTCTTCTTCCTCTCTCTTTTCCCCCTCCTCATTCTCTTCTTCTTCCTCTCTCTTTTCCCCTCCTCATTCTCTTCTTCTTCCTCTCTCTTTTCCCCTCCTCATTCTCTTCTTCTTCCTCTCTCTTTTCCCTCCTCATTCTCTTCTTCTTCCTCTCTCTTTTCCTCCTCATTCTCTTCTTCTTCTCTCTCTTTTCCCCCTCATTCTCTTCTTCTTCTCTCTCTCTTTTCCCCTCCTCATTCTCTTCTTTTCCTCTCTCTTTTCCCTCCTCATTCTCTTCTTCTTCCTCTCTCTTTTCCCCTCCTCATTCTCTTCTTCTTCCTCTCTCTCTTTTCCCCTCCTCATTTCTTCTTCTTCCTCTCTCTTTTTCCCTCCTCATTCTCTTTTCTTCCTCTCTCTTTTCCCCTCCTCATTCTCTTCTTCTTCCTCTCTCTTTTCCCCTCCTCATTCTCTTCTTCTTCCTCTCTCTTTTCCCTCCTCATTCTCTTCTTCTTCCTCTCTTTTCCCCTCCTCATTCTCTTCTTCTTCCTCTCTCTTTTCCCCTCCTCATTCTCTTCTTCTTCCTCTCTCTTTTTCCCTCCTCATTCTCTTCTTCTTCTCTCTTTTCCCCTCCTCATTCTCTTCTTCTTCCTCTCTTTTCCCCTCCTCATTCTCTTCTTCTTCCTCTCTCTTTTCCCCTCCTCATTCTCTTCTTCTTTTCTCTCTTTTCCCCTCCTCATTCTCTTCTTCTTCCTCTCTCTTTTCCCCTCCTCATTCTCTTCTTCTTCCTCTCTCTTTTCCCCTCCTCATTCTCTTCTTCCTCTCTCTTTTCCCCTCCTCATTCTCTTCTTCTTCCTCTCTCTTTTCCCTCCTCATTCTCTTCTTCTTCCTCTCTCTTTTCCCCTCCTCATTCTCTTCTTCTTCCTCTCTCTTTTTCCCCTCCTCATTCTCTTCTTCTTCCTCTCTTTTTCCCCTCATTTCTTCTTCTTCCTCTCTCTTTTCCCCTCCTCATTCTCTTCTTCTTCCTCTCTCTTTCCCCTCCTCATTCTCTTCTTCTTCCTCTCTCTTTTCCCCTCCTCATTCTCTTCTTCTTCCTCTCTCTTTTCCCTCCTCATTTCTTTCTTTTCTCTCTCTTTTCCCCTCCTCATTCTCTTCTTCTTCCTCTCTCTTTTCCCCTCCTCATTCTCTTCTTCCTTCCTCTCTTTTCCCCTCCTCATTCTCTTCTTCTTCCTCTCTCTTTTCCCCTCCTCATTCTCTTCTTCTTCTTCTCTCTTTTCCCCTCCTCATTCTCTTCTTCTTCCTCTCTCTTTTCCCCTCCTCATTCTCTTCTTCTTCCTCTCTCTTTTCCCCTCCTCATTCTCTTCTTCTTCCTCTCTCTTTCCCCCTCCTCATTCTCTTCTTCTTCCTCTCTCTTTTCCCCTCCTCATTCTCTTCTTCTTCCTCTCTCTTTTCCCCTCCTCATTCTCTTCTTCTTCTCTCTTTTCCCCCTCCTCATTCTCTTCTTCCTCTCCTTTTCCCCTCCTCATTCTCTTCTTCTTCCTCTCTCTTTTCCCTCCTCATTCTCTTCTTCTTCCTCTCTCTTTTCCCCTCCTCATTCTCTTCTTCTTCCTCTCTCTTTTCCCCTCCTCATTCTCTTCTTCTTCCTCTCTCTTTTCCCCTCCTCATTCTCTTCTTCTTCTCTCTCTTTTCCCCCTCCTCATTCTCTTCTTCTTCCTCTCTCTTTTCCCCTCCTCATTCTCTTCTTCTTTCCTCTCTCTTTTCCCCTCCTCATTCTCTTCTTCTTCCTCTCTCTTTTCCCCTCCTCATTCTCTTCTTCTTCCTCTCTCTTTTCCCCTCCTCATTCTCTTCTTCTTCCTCTCTCTTTTCCCCTCCTCATTCTCTTCTTCTTCTCTCTCTTTTTCCCCTCCTCATTCTCTTCTTTTCTCTCTCTTTTCCCCTCCTCATTCTCTTCTTCTTCCTCTCTCTTTTCCCCTCCTCATTTCTCTTCTTCTCTCTCTTTTCCCCTCCTCATTTCTCTTCTTTTCTCTCTTTTCCCCTCCTCATTCTCTTCTTCTTCCTCTCTCTTTTCCCCTCCTCTCTCTTCTTCTTCTCTCTCTTTTCCCCTCCTCATTCTCTTCTTCTTCCCTCTCTCTTTTCCCCTCCTCATTCTCTTCTTCTTCTCTCTCTTTTCCCCCTCCTCATTCTCTTCTTCTTCTCTCTCTTTTCCCCTCCTCATTCTCTTCTTCTTCCTCTCTCTTTTCCCTCCTCATTCTCTTCTTCTTCTCTCTCTTTTCCCCTCCTCATTCTCTTCTTCTTCCTCTCTCTCTTTTCCCCTCCTCATTCTCTTCTTCTTCCTCTCTCTTTTCCCCTCCTCATTCTCTTCTTCTTCCTCTCTCTTTTCCCCTCCTCATTCTCTTCTTCTTCTCTCTCTTTTCCCTCCTCATTCTCTTCTTCTTCTTTTCCCCTCCTCATTCTCTTCTTCTTCCTCTCTCTTTTTCCCTCCTCATTTCTCTTCTTCCTCTCTTTTCCCTCCTCATTCTCTTCTTTTCTCTCTCTTTTCCCCTCCTCATTCTCTTCTTCTTCTCTCTTTTTCCCCTCCTCATTCTCTTCTTCTTCTTCTCTTTTCCCCTCCTCATTCTCTTCTTCTTCCTTCTCTTTTCCCCTCCTCATTCTCTTCTTTTCCTCTCTCTTTTCCCCTCCTCATTCTCTTCTTCTCCTCTCTCTTTTCCCCTCCTCATTCTCTTCTTCTTCCTCTCTCTTTTCCCTCCTCATTCTCTTCTTCTTCCTCTCTCTTTTCCCCTCCTCATTCTCTCTTCTTTCTCTCTCTTTTCCCCTCCTCATTCTCTTCTTCTTCCTCTCTCTTTTCCCTCCTCATTCTCTTCTTCCTCCTCTCTTTTCCCCTCCTCATTCTCTTCTTCTTCCTCTCTCTTTTTCCCTCCTCATTCTCTTCTTCTTCCTCTCTCTTTTCCCCTCCTCATTCTCTTCTTCTTCCTCTCTCTTTTCCCCTCCTCATTCTCTTCTTCTTCCTCTCTCTTTTCCCTCCTCATTCTCTTCTTCTTCCTCTCTCTTTTCCCTCCTCATTCTCTTCTTCTTCTCTCTCTTTTCCCCTCCTCATTCTCTTCTTCTTCCTCTCTCTTTTTCCCCTCCTCATTCTCTTCTTCTTTCTCTCTCTTTTCCCCTCCTCATTCTCTTCTTCTTCCTCTCTCTTTTCCCCTCCTCATTCTCTTCTTCTTTCTCTCTTTTCCCCTCCTCATTCTCTTCTTCTTCTCTCTCTTTTCCCCTCCTCATTCTCTTCTTCTTCCTCTCTCTTTTCCCCCTCCTCATTCTCTTCTTTCCTCTCTCTTTTCCCCTCCTCATTCTCTTCTTCTTCCTCTCTCTTTTCCCTCCTCATTCTCTTTTTCCTCTCTCTTTTCCCCTCCTCTCGTTCTCTTCTTCTTCCTCTCTCTTTTTCCCTCCTCATTCTCTTCTTCTTCTCTCTTTCCCCTCCTCATTCTCTTCTTCTTCCTCTCTCTTTTTCCCTCCTCATTCTCTTCTTTTTCCTCTCTCTTTTCCCTCCTCATTCTCTTCTTCTTTCCTCTTTTCCCCTCCTCATTCTCTTCTTCTTCCTCTCTCTTTTCCCCTCCTCATTCTCTTCTTCTTCCTCTCTCTTTTCCCCTCCTCATTTCTCTTCTTCCTCTCTCTTTTCCCTCCTCATTCTCTTCTTCTTCCTCTCTCTTTTCCCTCCTCATTCTCTTCTTCTTCCTCTCTCTTTTCCCCTCCTCATTCTCTTCTTCTTCCTCTCTCTTTTCCCCTCCTCATTCTCTTCTTCCTCTCTCTTTTTCCTCCTCATTCTCTTCTTCTTCTCTCTCTTTTCCCCTCCTCATTCTCTTCTTCTTCCTCTCTCTTTTCCCCTCCTCATTCTCTTCTTCTTCCTCTCTTTTTCCCCTCCTCATTCTCTTCTTCTTCTCTCTCTTTTCCCCTCCTCATTCTCTTCTTCTTCTCTCTTTTCCCCTCCTCATTCTCTTCTTCTTCCTCTCTCTTTTCCCCTCCTCATTCTCTTCTTCTTTTCTCTTTTCCCTCCTCATTCTCTTCTTCTTTCTCTCTTTTCCCTCCTCATTCTCTTCTTCTTCCTCTCTCTTTCCCCTCCTCATTCTCTTCTTCTTCCTCTCTTTTCCCCTCCTCATTCTCTTCTTCTTCCTCTCTCTTTTCCCTCCTCATTCTCTTCTTCTTCCTCTCTCTTTTCCCCCTCCTCATTCTCTTCTTCTTCCTCTCTCTTTCCCCCTCCTCATTCTCTTCTTCTTCCTCTCTCTTTTCCCCTCCTCATTCTCTTCTTCTTCCTCTCTCTTTTTCCCTCCTCATTCTCTTCTTCTTCCTCTCTCTTTTCCCCTCCTCATTTCTCTTCTTCCTCTCTCTTTTCCCTCCTCATTCTCTTCTTCTTCCTCTCTCTTTTCCCCTCCTCATTCTCTTCTTCTTCCTCTCTCTTTTTCCCTCCTCATTCTCTTCTTCCTCCTCTCTCTTTTCCCCCTCCTCATTCTCTTCTTCTTCCTCTCTCTTTTTCCCCTCCTCATTCTCTTCTTCTTCCTCTCTCTTTTCCCCTCCTCATTCTCTTCTTCTTCCTCTCTCTTTTCCCCTCCTCATTCTCTTCTTCTTCCTCTCTTTTCCCCCTCCTCATTCTCTTCTTCTTCTCTCTCTTTTCCCTCCTCATTCTCTTCTTTTCCTCTCTCTTTTTTCCCTCCTCATTCTCTTCTTCTTCCTCTCTCTTTTCCCCTCCTCATTCTCTTCTTCTTCCTCTCTCTTTTCCCCTCCTCATTCTCTTCTTTCTCTCTCTTTTCCCCTCCTCATTCTCTTCTTCTTCCTCTCTCTTTTCCCCTCCTCATTCTCTTCTTCTTCCTCTCTCTTTTCCCTCCTCATTTCTCTTCTTCTCTCTCTTTTCCCCTCCTCATTCTCTTCTTCTTCCTCTCTCTTTTCCCCTCCTCATTCTCTTCTTCTTCTCTCTTTTCCTCCTCATTCTCTTCTTCTTCTCTCTCTTTTCCCCTCCTCATTCTCTTCTTCTTCTCTCTCTTTTCCCTCCTCATTCTCTTTTCTTCTCTCTCTTTTCCCTCCTCATTCTCTTCTTCTTCCTCTCTCTTTTCCCCTCCTCATTCTCTTCTTCTTCCTCTCTCTCTTTTCCCTCCTCATTCTCTTCTTCTTCTCTCTCTTTTCCTCCTCATTTCTCTTCTTTTCTCTCTTTTTCCCTCCTCATTCTCTTCTTCTTCCTCTCTCTTTTCCCTCCTCATTCTCTTCTTCTTCCTCTCTCTTTTCCCCTCCTCATTCTCTTCTTCTTCCTCTCTCTTTTCCCTCCTCATTCTCTTCTTCTTCTCTCTCTTTTCCCCTCCTCATTCTCTTCTTCTTTTCTCTCTTTTCCCCTCCTCATTCTCTTCTTCCCTCTCTCTCTTTTCCCCTCCTCATTTCTTCTTCTTCCTCCTTTTCCCTCCTCTTTTCTTCCCTCCTCTTTTCCCCTCCTCATTCTCTTCTTCTTCCTCTCTCTTTTCCCCTCCTCATTCTCTTCTTCTTCCTCTCTCTTTTCCCTCCTCATTCTCTTCTTCTTCCTCTCTCTTTTCCCCTCCTCATTCTCTTCTTCTTCCTCTCTCTTTTCCCCTCCTCTCTCTTCTTCTTCTCCTTTTCCCCTCCTCATTCTCTTCTTTCTCTCTTTTCCCTCCTTTTCTCTTCCTTCTCTCTTTTCCCCTCCTCATTCTCTTCTTTTTCCTCTCTCTTTTCCCCCCTCATTCTCTTCTTCTTCTCTCTCTTTTCCCCTCCTCATTCTCTTCTTCTTCCTCTCTCTTTTTCCTCCTCATTCTCTTCTTCTTCCTCTCTCCCCCCTCCTCATTCTCTTCTTTTCCTCTCTTTTCCCCTCCTCATTCTCTTCTTCCTCTCTCTTTTCCCCTCCTCTCTTTCTTCTTCCTCTCTCTTTTTCCCCTCCTCATTCTCTTCTTCTTCTCTCTCTTTTCCCCTCATTCTCTTCTTCTTCTCTCTTTTCCCCTCTCATTCTCTTTTTCCTCTTTTCCCTCCTCATTCTCTTCTTCTTCCTCTCTCTTTCCCCTCCTCATTCTCTTCTTCTCCTCTCTCTTTTCCTCCTCATTCTCTTCTTCTTCCTCTCTCTTTTCCCCTCCTCATTCTCTTCTTCTTCCTCTCTCTTTCCCCCTCCTCATTCTCTTCTTCTTCTCTCTCTTTTCCCCTCCTCATTCTCTTCTTTCTCTCTTTTTCCCCTCCTCATTCTCTTCTTCCTTCCTCTCTCTTTTCCCCTCCTCATTCTCTTCTTCTTCCTCTCTCTTTTCCCCTCCTCATTCTCTTCTTCTTCCTCTCTCTTTTCCCCTCCTCATTCTCTTCTTCTTCCTCTCTCTTTTCCCCTCCTCATTCTCTTCTTCTTTCTCTCTTTTTCTCTCATTCTCTTCTTCTTTTTCTTTTCCCCTCCTCATTCTCTTCTTCTCTCTTTTCCCCCCTCATTCTCTTCTTCTCCTCTCTCTTTTCCCCTCCTCATTCTCTTCTTCTTCCTCTCTCTTTTCCCCTCCTCATTCTCTTCTTCTTCCTCTCTCTTTTCCCCTCCTCATTCTCTTCTTCTTCCTCTCTCTTTTCCCCTCCTCATTCTCTTCTTCTTCCTCTCTCTTTTCCCCTCCTCATTCTCTTCTTCTTCCTCTCTCTTTTCCCCTCCTCATTCTCTTCTTCTTCCTCTCTCTTTTCCCCCTCCTCATTCTCTTCTTCTTCCTCTCTCTTTTCCCCTCCTCATTCTCTTCTTCTTCCTCTCTCTTTTCCCTCCTCATTCTCTTCTTCCTCCTCTCTCTTTTTCTCCTCATTCTCTTTTCCTCCCATTCTCTCTTTTCCCTCTTTTCCCCTCCTCATTCTTCTTCTCTCTTTTCCCCTCCTCATTCTCTTTTCTTCCCTCTCTTTTCCCCCTCCTCATTCTCTTCTTCTTCCTCTCTCTTTTCCCCTCCTCATTCTCTTCTTCTTCTCTCTCTTTTCCCCTCCTCATTCTCTTCTTCTTCCTCTCTCTTTTCCCCTCCTCATTCTCTTCTTCTTCCTCTCTCTTTTCCCCTCCTCATTCTCTTCTTCTTCCTCTCTCTTTTCCCCTCCTCATTCTCTTCTTCTTCCTCTCTCTTTTCCCCTCCTCATTCTCTTCTTCTTCCTCTCTCTTTTCCCCTCCTCATTCTCTTCTTCTTCCTCTCTCTTTTCCCCTCCTCATTCTCTTCTTTTCTCTTTTTCCCCTCCTCATCTTTCTTCCTCTCTCTTTTCCCCTCCTCTCTTCTTCTTCTCTCTCTTTTCCCCTCCTCATTCTCTTCTTCCTCTCTCTCTTTTCCCCTCTCTCTTTTCCCCTCCTCATTCTCTTCTTCTTCCTCTCTCTTTTCCCCTCCTCATTCTCTTCTTCCTCTCTCTTTTCCCCTCCTCATTCTCTTCTTCTTCCTCTCTCTTTTCCCCTCCTCATTCTCTTCTTCTTCTCTCTCTTTTCCTCCTCATTCTCTCTTCTTTTCTCTCTTTTCCCCTCCTCATTCTCTTCTTCTTCCTCTCTCTTTTCCCCTCCTCATTCTCTTCTTCTTCCTCTCTCTTTTCCCCTCCTCATTCTCTTCTTCTTCCTCTCTCTTTTCCCCTCCTCATTCTCTTCTTCCTCTCTCTTTTCCCCTCCTCATTCTCTTCTTCTTCCTCTCTCTTTTTCCCCTCCTCATCTCTTCTTCTTCTCTCTCTTTTCCCCTCTCTTCTTCCTCTCTCTTTTTCCCCTCTTCATTCTCTTCTTCTTCCTCTCTCTTTTTCCCCCCTCATTCTCTTCTTCTTCTCTCTCTTTTTCCCCTCCTCATTCTCTTCTTCTTCCCTCTCTTTTCCCCTCCTCATTCTCTTCTTCTTCCTCTCTCTTTTCCCCTCCTCATTCTCTTCTTCTTCCTCTCTCTTTTCCCCTCCTCATTCTCTTCTTCTCCTCTCTCTTTTCCCCTCCTTTTCTTCCCTCTCTCTTTTCCCCTCCTCATTCTCTTCTTCTTCCTCTCTCTTTTCCCCTCCTCATTCTCTTCTTCTTCTCTCTTTTCCCCTCCTCATTCTCTTCTTCTTCCTCCCTCTCTTTTCCCCTCCTTTTCATTCTCTTCTTCTTCCTCTCTCTTTTCCCCTCCTCATTCTCTTCTTCTTCCTCTCTCTTTTCCCCTCCTCATTCTCTTCTTCTTCCTCTCTCTTTTCCCCTCCTCATTCTCTTCTTCTTCCTCTCTCTTTTCCCCTCCTCATTCTCTTCTTCTTCCTCTCTCTTTTCCCCTCCTCATTCTCTTCTTCTTCCTCTCTCTCTTTTCTTCCATCTCTCATTCTTCTCTCTTTTTCCTCATTCTCTTCTTTTCCTCCCTTTTCCCTCCTCATTCTCTTCTTCTTCCTCTCTCTTTTCCCCTCCTCATTCTCTTCTTCTTCCTCTCTCTTTTCCCCTCCTCATTCTCTTCTTCTTCCTCTCTCTTTTCCCTCCTCATTCATTCTCTTCTTCCTCCTCTCTCTTTTCCCCTCTCTCTTTTCTCTTCTTCTTCCTCTCTCTTTTCCCCTCCTCATTCTCTTCTTCTTCCTCTCTCTTTTCCCCTCCTCATTCTTCTTCTCTCTTTTCCCCTCCTCATTCTCTTCTTTTCCTCTCTCTTTTCCCCTCCTCATTTCTCTTCTTCTTCCTCTCTCTTTTCCCCTCCTCATTCTCTTCTTCTTCCTCTCTCTTTTCCCCCTCCTCATTCTCTTCTTCTTTCTCTCTTTTCCCCTCCTCATTCTCTTCTTCTTCCTCTCTCTTTCCCCCTCCTCATTCTCTTCTTCTTTCTCTCTTTTCCCCTCCTCATTTCTTCTTCTTCCTCTCTCTTTTCCCCTCCTCATTCTCTTCTTCTTCCTCTCTCTCTTTTCCCCTCCTCATTCTCTTCTTCTCTCTCTTTTCCCCTCCTCATTCTCTTCTTCTTCCTCTCTCTTTTCCCCTCCTCATTCTCTTCTTCTTCCTCTCTCTTTTCCCTCCTCATTCTCTTCTTCCTCTCTCTTTTCCCTCCTCATTCTCTTCTTCTTTCTCTCCCCTCCTCATTCTCTCTCTCTTCTTTTCCCCTCCTCATTCTCTTTTCCCCCTCCCTCCTCATTCTCTTCTTCTTCCTCTCTCTTTTCCCCTCCTCATTCTCTTCTTCTCTCTCTCTTTTCCCCTCCTCATTCTCTTCTTCTTCCTCTCTCTTTTCCCTCCTCATTCTCATTCTTCTTCTCTCCTCTCTCTTTTCCCCCTCCTCATTCTCTTCTTCTTCTCTCTCTTCCTCTCATTCTCTTTTCCCCCTCTTTTCCCCTCCTCATTCTCTTCTTCTTTCTCTCTTTTCCCCCCTCCTCATTCTTTTCTCTTTTCCCCTCCTCATTCTCTCTTTCCCCTCCTCATTCTCTTCTTCTTCCTCTCTCTTTTCCCCTCCTCATTCTCTTCATTCTCTTCTTCCTCTCTCTTTTCCCCTCCTCATTCTCTTCTTCTTCTTCTTTTCCCCTCCATTCTCTTCTTTTTCCCCTCCTCATTCTCTTCTTCTTCCTCTCTCTTTTCCCCTCCTCATTCTCTTCTTCTTTTCCCCTCCTCCTCTCTCTCTTTTCCCTCCTCATTCTCTTCTTCTTCCTCTCTCTTTTCCCCTCCTCATTCTCTTCTTCTTCCTCTCTCTTTTCCCCTCCTCATTCTCTTCTTCTTCCTCTCTCTTTTTCCCCTCCTCATTCTCTCTCTCTTTTCCCTCCTCTCTCTTTTCCCTCCTCCTCATTCTCTTCTTCTTCCTCTCTCTTTTCCCCTCCTCATTCTCTTCTTCTTCCTCTCTCTTTTTTCCCTCCTCATTTCTTCTTCTTCCTCTCTCTTTTCCCCTCCTCATTCTCTTCTTCTTCCTCTTCTTTTCCCCTCCTCATTCTCTTCTTCTTCCTCTCTCTTTTTCCCCTCCTCATTCTCTTCTTCTTCCTCTCTCTTTTCCCCTCCTCATTCTCTTCTTCTTCCTCTCTCTTTTCCCCTCCTCATTCTCTTCTTCTTCCTCTCTCTTTTCCCCTCCTCATTCTCTTCTTCTTCCTCTCTCTTTTCCCCTCCTCATTTCTTCTTCTTCCTTCTCTTTTCCCCTCTCATTCTCTTCTTCTTTCCTCTCTTTTCCCCTCTCTCTCTTCCTCTCTCTTTTTCCCTCCTCCCTCTTCTTCCTCTCTCTTTTCCCCTCCTCTTCTTCTTCCTCTTCTCTTTTCCCTCCTCATTCTCTTTTCTTCCTCTCCTCTTTTCCCCTCATTCTCTTCTTCCTCTCTTTTCCCCTCCTCATTCTCTTCTTCTTCCTCTCTCTTTTCCCCCTCCTCATTCTCTTTTTCCTTCTTCTTCTCTCTCTCTTTTCCCCTCCTCATTTCTCTTCTTCCTCTCTCTTTTCCCCTCCTCATTCTCTTCTTCTTCCTCTCTCTTTTCCCCTCCTCATTCTCTTCTTCTTCCTCTCTCTTTTTCCCTCCTCATTCTCTTCTTCTTCCTCTCTCTTTTCCCCTCCTCATTCTCTTCTTCTTCTCTCTCTTTTCCCTCCTCATTCTCTTCTTCTTCTCTTTTTCCCCTTCCTCTCTTCTTTTCCCCTCCTCATTCTCTTCTTTCTTCCTCTCTCTTTTCCCCTCCTCTTCTTCTTCTTCTCTCTCTTTTCCCTCCTCTTTTCTTCCCTCTCTCTTTCCCCCTCCTCATTTCTCTTCTTCCTCTCTCTTTTTCCTCATTCTCTCTTTTCTCTCTCTTTTCCCCTCCTCATTCTCTTCTTCTTCCTCTCTCTTTTCCCCTCCTCATTCTCTTCTTTCCTTTTCCCCTCCTCATTCTCTTCTTCTTTCTTTCCCCTCCTCATTCTCTTCTTCTTCCTCTCTCTTTTCCCCTCCTCATTCTCTTCTTCTTCCTCTCTCTTTTCCCCTCCTCATTCTCTTCTTCTCCTCTCTCTTTTCCCCCTCCTCATTCTCTTCTTCTTCCTCTCTCTTTTCCCCTCCTCATTCTCTTCCCTTCCTCCTCTTTTCCCCTCCTTCTCTTCTTCTTCTCTCTCTTTTCCCCTCCTCATTCTCTTCTTCTTCCTCTCTCTTTTCCCCTCCTCATTCTCTTCTTCTTCTCTTTTCCCCTCATTCTCTTTTCCCCTCCTTTCCCTCTTCTTCCTCTCTCTTTTCCCCTCCTCATTCTCTTCTTCTTCCTCTCTCTTTTCCCCTCCTCATTCTTCCTCTCTTCATTCTCTTCTCTCTCTTTTCCCCTCCTCATTCTCTTCTTCTTCCTCTCTCTTTTCCCCTCCTCATTCTCTTCTTCCTTCCTCTCTCTTTTCCCCTCCTCATTCTCTTCTCTTCTTCTTCCTCTCTCTTTTCCCCTCCTCATTCTCTTCTTCTTCCTCTCTCTTTTCCCCTCCTCATTCTCTTCTTCTTCCTCTCTCTTTTCCCCTCCTCATTCTCATTCTCTTCTTCTTCCTCTCTCTTTTCCCCTCCTCATTCTCTTCTTCCTCTTCTCTCTTTTTTCCCCTCTCTTCTTCTTCTCTCTCTTTTCCCCTCCTCATTCTCTTCTTCTTCCTCTCTTTTCCCTCCTCTCTTCTTCCTCTCTTTTCCCCTCCTCATTCTCTTCTTCTTCCTCTCTCTTTTCCCCTCCTCATTCTCTTCTTCTTCCTCTCTCTTTTTCCCCTCCTCATTCTCTTCTTCCTCTCTCTTTTCCCCTCCTCATTCTCTTCTTCTCTTTCCCCCTCCTCATTCTCTCTTCTTCTCTCTCTTTTCCCCCTCATTCTCTTCTTCTTCCTCTCTTTTCCCCTCCTCATTCTCTTCTTCTTCCTCTCTCTTTCCCCTCCTCCTCTCTCTCTTTCCTCCTCATTCTCTTCTTCTCTCTCTTTTCCCTCCTCATTTTTTCTCTTCCTCTCTCTCTTTTTTCCCCTCCTCATTCTTCTTCTTCCTCTCTCTTTTCCCCTCCTCTCTTCTTTCTCCCTTCTTCTCTTCTTCTTCCTCTCTCTTTCCCCCTCCCATTCTCTTCTTCTCCTCTCTCTTTTCCCTCCCTCTTCTTCTTCTCTCTTTTCCCCTCCTCATTCTCTTCTTCTTCCTCTCTCTTTTCCCCTCCTCATCTCTCTTCTTCCTCCTCTCTTTTCCCTCCTCATTCTCTTCTTCTTCCTCTCTCTTTTCCCCTCCTCATTCTCTTCTTCTTCCTCTCTCTTTTTTCCCCTCATTCTCTTCTCTTCTCCCCCTCTCTTTTTTCTTTTCCCCTCCTCATTTCTTCTTCTTCCTCTCTCTTTTTCCCTCCTCATTCTCTTCTTCTTCCTCTCTCTTTTCCCTCCTCATTCTCTTCTTCTCCTCATTCTCTCTTCTTTTCCCCTCCTCATTCTCTTCTTTTTCCTCCTCATTCTCTCTTCTTTTCCCTCTTTTCCCTCCTCATTCTCCTCTTCTTTTCCTCCTCCTTTTCCCCTCCTCTCTTTTTTCTCTTCTTCTTCCTCCCTCTCTTTTCCCCTCCTCATTCTCTTCTTCTTCCTCCCCTCTTTTCCCCTCCTCATTCTCTTCTTCTTCCTCATTCTCTTCTTTCCCTCTCTCCTCCTTTCTCTTCTTCTTCCTTCTCTCTTTTCTTCTCTTCCTCCTCTTCTCTTTTCCCTCCTCATTCTCTTCTTCTTCTCTCTCCCTCCTCATTCTCTTCTTCTTCCTCTCTTTTCCCCTCCTCATTCTCTTCTTCTTCCTCTCTCTTTTCCCCTCCTCATTCTCTCTTCTTTTCCTCTCTTTTCCCTCCTCATTCTCTTCTTCTTCTTCCTCTCTCTTTTCCCCTCCTCATTTCTTTCTTCTTCTTCTCTCTCTCTTTTTCCCCTCCTCATTCTCTTCTTCTTCTTCTCTCTTTTCCCCCTCCTCATTCTTCTTCTTCTTCCTTCTCTCTTTTCCCTCCTCATTCTCTTCTTTCCCCCTCCTCTTTTCTCTTCTTCTTCCCCTCCATTCTCTTCTTTTCCCTCTTTTCCCTCCTCATCTCTCTTCCCATTCTTTTCTTCTTCCTCTCTTTTCCCCTCCTCTTCTTCTCTTCTTCATTCTCTTCTTCTCCTCTCTTTTCCCCCTCCTCATTCTCTTCTTCTTCCTCTCTCTTTTCCCCTCCTCATTCTTCTTCTTCTTCCCTCTCTCTTTTCTCCCCTCCTCATTCTCTTCTTCCTCCTCTCTTTTTCCCCCTCCTCATTCTCTTCTTCTTCTCTCCTCCTTTTTCCCCTCCTCATTCTCTTCTTCCTCCTCTCTTTTCCCCTCCTTTTCTTCTTCTTCTCCTCATTCTCTCTTTTCCCCTCCTCATTCTCTTCTTTTCCCCTCCTCATTCTCTTCTTCTTCCTCTCTCTTTTCCCCTCCTCATTCTCTTCTTCCTCCTCTCTCTTTTCCCCTCCTCATTCTCTTCTTCCTCCTCTCTTTTCCCCTCCTCATTCTCTTCTTCTTCCTCTCTCTTTTCCCCTCCTCATTCTCTTCTTCTTCCTCTCTCTTTTCCCTCCATTCATCCTCTCTTCTTTTCCCCTCCTCATTCTCTTCTTCCTCCTCTCTCTTTTCCCCTCCCATTCCTCATTCTCTTCTTCTTCCTCTCTCTCTTTTCCCCTCCTCATTCTCTTCTTCTTCCTCTCTCTTTTTCCCCTCCTCATTCTCTTCTTCTTCTCTCTCTCTTTCCCCTCCTCATTCTCTTCTTCTTCCTCTCTCTTTTCCCCCCATTCTCTTCTTCTTCCTCTCTCTTTCCCCTCCTCATTCTCTTCTTCTTCCTCTCTCTTTTTCCCCCCCCTCATTCTCTTCTTCTTCCTCTCTCTTTTTCTCTCCTCATTCTCTTCTTCTTCCTCTCTCTTTTCCCCTCCTCATTCTCTTCTTCCTCCTCTCTCTTTTCCTCTTCTCTCATCTTCCTCTCATTCATGGTCTGGATTGTTTCTGGTCCTTTTTTTCCCCAGGCTATGATATAAGCATGTTGCTACCTCTGTAATATAAAAGCAGAGATGAGATATCATTAAATGAAAGTTTGAGCATTATTCAAAAGTAAAATATTGAAAGATGAAACAGACGAGTTACCTGCTGAAAAAAGCTGTTTCTGAAGTTCCTGGTGTACTATTGTGACAGAAGGACGGAGAGAGATTGGAGTCAGAAAGGAACACTGGAAAGAGACATGGAAGAGAAAGAGAGAGCAAGAGAGAGTAAAGGGAGAATGGGACAAAATGAGAGACAGAGTAAGCACATCATTTGTTACCCTGATGTTTTATCTTCAGATCTACAGATACAAATCACATGGTGTTATCACACTGAGACAAACACACCAGAGCAATGCACCTGTATCCATCCTCTCACACACACACACTCACGCACGTACGCACACACATGTTACGCCCCTGAAAAAGGGGAGAAAGAATCACGAGAGTGATACGGTGTTGTTTTCTCAATTCAACTTTTAGTTCCATCATTTTACAAAAGTAACACATTACAAAACAACAGAAAAACCATTATACAAATAACACAGCAAAATATCTTATTAACAACGTACATGTTCATTCACAATCAACATAAAATGGCAGCTACTTTTAGTGCAATAAGAAAAGACCGCGATTTCCCCGGGAATATTGGTGGAGACCAGAGCAATCGATCTCAGGCTCATAGATTAAGAGCATTTTGTAGATCACAGATGAACACTTTTAGGCACCACAAAATAAAGTAATCAATGTAACGTTTACACATTACTCTCACAATTCGTACCCTTTGTACGCTTGACGGATTTAAACTTTAACACAATTATATGAATGTTATCAATCTCTATCAACTAATACTGAATGCATGATCTTTTTAACCTTAGATGTTTTAAGATCCTCACATACTATGAACTTACTAAGGCTTTTGAATGTATAACAGGCTATGAATATTTCCTTTAACCTGTCACACACGCACATGCACACCCACACACACATACACACACACACACACACACACACACACACATGT
The DNA here is from genome assembly GCF_018296145.1 of Oncorhynchus tshawytscha. Classification (NCBI taxonomy): domain Eukaryota; kingdom Metazoa; phylum Chordata; class Actinopteri; order Salmoniformes; family Salmonidae; genus Oncorhynchus; species Oncorhynchus tshawytscha. Next base: position 41,539,538 of record NC_056439.1, on the reverse strand, counting down.
GTACGTGTGCTTGAACAAATGCTCAAATGAGTGGCTGGTGATGTACTGTAGATATGCTAGAATGTAGATGTTGGTGTGTATGGACACAAACACAGACACACACTCTCTGTGTGATTGGATTATAAATAGAGCAGTGTACAGGCTGAAAGGTGAGAATAACCAGTAGGTTATTATCAGGGACAGCCAAGAACAACCAATGTGTGTGTGTCTGTGAGTGTCCGTGTCCGTGTGTGTGTGTGTGTCTGTGTGTGCGTGTGTGTCTGTGAGTGTGTGTATGTGTGCGTGAGTGTGTGAAGTCTTACAGGGATCAGGGTGCTGCTGGTGGGGCCATAATTTCTCATTTCCATGTTAGTCATTTAGCAGACGCTCTTATCCAGAGTGACTTACAGTAGGAGTATTCATCCTAAGACAGCGAGGTGGGACAACCACATATCCCAATCATAGTAAGTGGATTTTTCCTCAGTAAAGTAACTATCAGCAAAGTCTGAAAAGATCCAGTGTGATTTTCAATATTCAAAAGGGCTTTTTTGATGGGGGGCTAACTTTGCGTTGCTGGTACTGTGTGTGCCTGCAGGGCACCCTTCCACTCCGTCCTCAGATGAGCTGAGACAAGTGTCAGAGCAGGAAATGTCACAGACCCTCAGCGCCTGACCGACATCACACTGCCACTTTCACTCTTCTGTACGCACACACACACACACACACATACACACACACACACACACACATACACACACACATACACACACATACACACACATACACACACACACACACACACACACATACACACACGTACACACACGTACACACACACACACACACATACACATATACACACATACACATACACACCAAAAAAACACACTCACACACACATGTGCAAGACAATGTTAGTTAATACTGTGTTGTATACCTTAAACCATATATCAGTATTAGACTGTATTCTGTATATATGCTTTTATATCGGGCGGCAGGTAGCCTAGTGGTTAGAGCTGACAAGGTAAAAATCTGTTGTTCTGCCCCTGAACAATTTAACCCACTGTTCCCTCGTAGGCCGTCATTGTATATAATAATAATATACTGTGGGTTCTGGAAATATTGGATCCCTAGATACCGTGGGGTCTGGAAATATTGGATCCCTAGATTTTTTATTTTATTTATTTTACCTTTATTTAACTATACATGTCAGTTAAGAACAAATTCTTATTTTCAATGAGAG